>NW_010361195.1:11725-29513 GCF_000414095.1 Morus notabilis | reverse complement strand
TTATTTATTATTATTATTTATTATTATTATTTTTAATAATAATAATAATATTATTATTTTTTAATTAATAGTATTATTATTATTATTATTATGGATCTTCCATGCGAACAACCAAACACAGTAATGTAATATTCTTGGGAATTTGAAAAAAGATTCCTGTATGGAACTAAACACAGTAATGTATTATTCCTAAGAATCATATTACTTTCCATCACTTTTTTGAAAATATGATTCCTACTGATTCCCGCATACCAAACGCCCCCTATGTCTTAGGTATGAAGCGTGAAACATCGATCAAGCAAGTGTGAACGACAGTAAATGGCATAATAATAAAGACACGAAGCATTAAATGGCACAGAATTTAAAGAAATACAAACAAATAAATAAGCAAATAAATAAATAAATAGGCACAAAAAAAAAACTAAAAAACACTAACGAAACATGAATATAAGAATATGAGGCACTAAATGATGAGAAATCTCAAAAAAATATAGATAGATAAGTAAGCAAATAAATGGGCGAATAAGTAGATAAAAAAAAGAGCCAAAAAAAGCTTATATAACATGGATATCATAATATTATTTTTTGGCAATCATGGCTCAAATATTTAATGTTTTTTGCAGCGTGTGATGAATGAATAAACTTATATATCTATAGCATTTTTGTGGCCGCCTACTGCAAGCAACTACACAAAAACATGAAGATTAATAAGATATTTTCTCCATCACACTAAGCATCAAAGTCTGATATGTTGGTTGTCAGAGCTAAACACTCGTGGTTTCTAAGCTCTTTCCTTCATATGTAATTCTAGAAGTGTCAATTGGAACTATCCTGCTCGGAAGGGCCCATGTGGGCCAAATTGAAAAATAAAAATAAAAAGGGAAAAGTACATGATATATCATGCTGCACGTACTTATTATTTATATAATTTTAAATAATTAAGTGTCATCATAAAATATTTTTTATTTTATTTTTATTAATTAAATAATAATTATTTATTTTTTAGTGAAGTGATATAAATAATATTTTTTATCATTTTAAATATTTTTAGTTACAGTAATGTAATATTCTTGGGAATTTGAAAAAAGATTCCTGTATGGAACCAAACACAGTAATGTATTATTCATAAGAATCATATTACCTTCCATCACTTTCTTAGAAATATGATTCCTACTGATTCCCGCATACCAAACGCCCCCTATGTTTTAGGTATGAAGCGTGAAACATCGATCAAGCAAGTGTGAACGACAGTAAAGGGCATAATAATAAAGACACGAAGCATTAAATGACACCGAATTTAAAGAAATACAAATAAATAAATAAGTGAATAAATAAATAAATAGGCACAAAAAAAACTAAAAAACACTAACGAAACATGAATATAAGAATATGAGGCACTAAATGATGAGAAATCTCAAAAAATATAGATAGATAAGTAAGCAAATAAATGGGCGAATAAGTAGATAAAAAAAAGAGCCAAAAAAAGCTTATATAACATGGATATCATAATATTATTTTTTGGCAATCATGGCTCAAATATTTAATGTTTTTTGTAGCGTGTGATGAATGAACAAACTTATATATCTATAGCATTTCTGTGGCCGCCTACTGCAAGCAACTGCACAAAAACATAAAGATTAATAAGATATTTTATCCATCACACTAAGCATCAAAGTCTGATATGTTGGTTGTCAGAGCTAAACACTCGTGCTTTCTAAGCTCTTTCCTTCATATGTAATTCTAGAAGTGTCAATTGGAACTATCCTGCTCGGAAGGGCCCATGTGGGCCAAATTGAAAAATAAAAATAAAAAGGGAAAAGTACATGATATATCATGCTGCACGTACTTATTATTTATATAATTTTAAATAATTAAGTGTCATCATAAAATATTTTTTATTTTATCTTTATTAATTAAATAATAATTATTTATTTTTTAGTGAGGTGATATAAATAATATTTTTCACCATTTTAAATAATTTTAGTTTTTTTTTTTTTTAAAGTTGGGTATCCTGGCTCAAATTGAATAATTCACCATTTTCACATAGACTAAACATTAAACGAAAATAAAAGTATCTGTAATCATAAAAAATCAAAAATACCTATTAAAAAATCTCACTCACATATATGTACACTCATATATAATATTAGATTTATAATTGTGCCCCCACTTTATAAATAAATTATAACAAATTCTCCATTAAATAATTGAGATATATAATTATATCCATATACCATACTTAATATAAAATTAGGACTTTCTTTGGCGTTCTCTCATTTCAAGAATACCGGTATTTGTTGCTTTTTCAGCCGTTAGATTTATATTAAAATTTATATATTCTGCATACTTTTTTAAACTAATCTAATTTTAATCAGATCTAACAACTGAAAAAATAAAAAACGTTAGTGTTTCTAAAAGAAGAGAACACCGGAGAAAGTGAAACTCTCTACGAAATTATCTCCGAATCTTTTGGTAATTTCTGAATGATTTTTTTCTCTCTCTGCTAGATAGATTATATATGTATATGTATATGTAATGTGTCATATAAATAGATGAATTTATGTAACATAAATAGATGAATTTCATTAAAAAAAAAAAGAAAACAAAAGAGAGATTTTTTTTTTGTTTTTTGTTTTGAAGGAAAAAAGAACGAGAGAGAGAGAGACAGATGAACGTATAACGAATAGATGAATTTATGTAACATAAATAGATGAATTTCATTAAAAAAAAAAGAAAACAAAAGAGAGATTTTTTTTTTGTTTTTTGTTTTGAAGGAAAAAAGAACGAGAGAGAGAGACAGATGAACGTATAACGGCCCTCCTATCCAAATCCCAACACACACTAAAAAATGGCCATAACAACAACCGCCACTTCCACTTCTCTCACCTTGTTTTCCCACAACCCAAACACATCTCCAAAGCTTAAAAACCCATGGCCATGGCCTCGGAAGCTCTTTCCTTCCTCAATAGCCACCTCTACAACAAACCTCTCTCTCTCATTCGCCGGCAACTACGCCTCCATTTTCAACAACTCCTCCTCTCGCCTCTCCGCCCACACTCTCTCCACAAAATCCCCATTTTCCGCCGGCGACTACGAGGTTCGTACTCTGTTTGGTTGCCTAGAAAATTTCCTAGAAAATTTCACAGAATAACCGAATCAGAGCAAAAGTAGTCAAAGAGTTTTTGTTTTTTTTCCCCTTCTTTTTGCGTGTTTAGTTTGTTAGGAAATTAACGTGGAGGGAAAAAAATGAGATTCTATATCTGAAAAGACTCTGTTTTGGAGCAACACAGATTATACTGATGAAATAACTGTTTTTTATTTTTATTTATTTTTTATTTTTTAAATCAAGTCCTAGTTCTTTGGGGAATGAAAGAACCTTGTTGTGTACTTGCAATAGATTGACTAGGTCTTATTTGCAATACACTGTGCCTTTAGATCTCAATTTCATATTAAATCTATATATACCCCGTCTTAGTTAAATGTTGATTTTACATCTAAAATGTTGACAAGGTTGCTAGTTGTGATGTATAGAGTGAAAAAGTTGATAATGTTTATTGATTAGCGTTGTCATTTAAGCGGCCAAGGTATAGATTTGATATGAGATTAAAATTCAAAGATACAATGTTGAGAACATCCAAAATGCCTGATTTACATTTTTTGTAAAGTTGAAATGCAGGATATAAAAAAATAAATAGCTCTTAATAAAACAACTTTAGGATGTATTAATCCTAGCAAAAGTATGAATCTAGTTTAGAGATCATTTATGTGTCCTATTTCTTGACCAGTTAAGTTATGTTTTGCTCATACCAAGAATGTGAAAGGAAAATGCAGTTTTACGATGGCTCTTCGGAGGTGGAACTGAGGCTTCAACTAGGGGGTCGGGATATTCGAAGTTCAAAAGATATCTTTGTGGATGCAAATGAAACCTCTTTAACGATCGAAGTACAGCATTCTGGGTCTCTCATAACGCTTATTGACACTAATTGTCTGTTTGACAGAGTAAAGCCTGCAGAAACAATATGGTTTGTGAAAACATGATGCATTGAATACAAAAAATGCTCCGGGTCTTGACTTGCATAATAGTTTTCTCTTTCTTGAACAGGTTTATAGATGATGGTCAACTGGTTGTAAACTTGAAGAAGCAGGATCCATATTTGAAATGGCCTGACATTATGGAGTCTTGGGATTCCCTTAGAGTGGGATCTTCACAACTTCTGAAAGGCACTTCAATCTACATTATTGGGGAGTCGACAGAAATCAACCAGAAGGTGGCTCGGGAACTCGCAGTTGGTATCGGGTAATTGCTCTAGCTTCTCTTTCCTTTTGGAAATAAGATTATCACCTATGGTACATCAATAGGAAATATGGTGCTATGCTTCTCAGTTAATCGTTCATGGCAGTAATCCTTCTCTGTTATCCATAACAATTCGTTCTAGTTGGTGAATCTACATGGTTAGCACTGTAGTTATTTACACTCATATTTATCCTAAGAAAGTAGAGAAGAATAGTGTCACCTTTAGCCTCGAAATTTTGCTGTATTTGCTCATTCCACTTTTTGGACTAGAATCTGGTTCTTTTTCCTTTTTCAAGCTTTCAATATTTGTCTCTTTCTTAATTATCTCTTCTGAAAGGTTCTAATGGTAGCTTTGGTTTTCAGGTATACACCATTAAGTACAAAAGAGTTGCTGGAAAATTTTGCCAAGCAAACCATTGATTCATGTGAGAATATATTCTATTCCACTAAAAAAATCATCAATGATGACCTTTTGCCTTCTTTAATTCAGGGCCTAATGACATGCGCATAATTGAACGTGTAACTCCTCCAGTTCTACATGAATTTATTCGGACTATGTTATTTTAGCATTATGATTATTATACACTATGTTCTGATATTAATATCTGTGAATTTTGTTGAGGAATAATTTTCTTTTGAACGTTGCTATCCTGATCATTCATATGACATGGGTTCGTATCAACGTAACCGGCGTAATCCATTTCAGGGGTCCTTGCTGAAGGCTCTGATTCTGTAGCAGAAGCAGAAAGTGCTATATTAGAAAGTTTAAGTAGGTAATTCATATTGAATTAATTGTTTGTTTGTTTGTTTTTGGATTCTTTTTGCTATCGAAAACATATATATTTATTTTGTTTTGCATGCAGTCATGTTCGGACTGTAGTTGGAACACTAGGACAGCATGGAAGTGCTCGAAGGGCTGATAAATGGCGACATCTATATGCAGGCTTTACTGTATGGTTGTCGCAGACTGGATCTATAGGTAACTTCTTATCTTCTTGCTAATAAGTAACTCCTACCAGTGTTTGTCATTCCTTTAATCGTCGTTACTTCTTATCTTCTTGCTAATAAGTAACTCTTACCAGTGTTTGTCATTCCTTTAATCGTCGTTAATCTGCTGAAGTAAACATCGCTTAAAGAAATTGTCCTCTTTTTCCCTTTCAATACAAGTCACCCTGTTGTTAGATATTCATCCGAATTAGTGGAGATTGTACCAAAAATAGAGTTATTAGGATTGATTATGATTTGATTTAGTTTCCTAGAATAGCTATGTATATAGTTGTCAATCAGCTATTTATTTCCTAGGATAGTTTCCTAAAATAGTTTCTTGAATAGCTATTTATTTGTACAATTGTATTCTGATCATACATATCAATAATATATGTTATTCACTCGTATGTATTAGAGCAAGGAATTCTTTTGATTCCTGGAAACCCTAGTCCTGTACCACTCTCTCTCTTACCTACAGAAAACCTAGCCGTTCCCCTATTTTCCTTCTACCCAAAACCAGTTCTGTTTTTTCACTATGTCAGACGTTATTTCCGAGTCTACAAGCGCCCTTGAACAACCCAAGAATGCTCCTACAAGCAAGTCAACACCCGCTGCTACTACAACCCAGGCCCCCACCTCGGAATCTCACTCCATTTAGATCACTACCATTAAACTGAATGGAGAAAATTTTATGTGCTTGTCTCAATCTATGCGCATGTACATCCGTGGTGGGGCAAGATCGGATATTTGACCGGAGAGAAGAAGGAGCCTGCGGTTGATGATGCAACTTATCCAATATGGGATGCTGAGAACTCGATGGTGATGACTTGATTGGTGAACTCTATGGAGGAGGACATAAGCTCCAACTATATGTGCTATCACACGGCAAAGGAGCTTTGGGACAACGTCAATCAAATGTACTCGGACTTGGGAAATCAATCTCAAGTGTATGAGTTAATCTTGAAACTCGGAGAAATCTGCCAAGGTGAGGATAGTGTCACTAAGTATTTTAATTCTTTGAAACGCCTTTTGGCAGGATTTAGACCTATTTAATGATTATGAGTGGAAATCCCCAGATGATCGTAACCATTATAAGAAAACGGTGGGGTATAACCGTATTTTCAAATTTCTTGTTGGTCTTAACGTAGAGTTTGATGAGGTTAGAGACATGATGCAGCCACTTCCTTCTATTGGAGAAGTGTTTTTTGAGGTTTGCCGTGAGGCGAGTCGCTGTCTTGTCATGCTTGGCAAAAAGAGTCTCGGCAACACCGTTGAAAACTCGACTCTTGCTGTTGGTATTAATGTTGGCCAAATCACTACCAGGAATCTGATGAAAAACCTCGCGTTTGGTGTGATCATTGCAATAAACCACGCTATACACGTGAGACATGCTGGAAGATCCATGGAAAACCAACAAATTAGAAGGGCTCTCATGAAGGCCGATTCACTCGTACTCCTGTTGCACATGAGGCTGAATCTGTTCCCTTTAACAAAGAGTAGATAGATCACCTTCTGAAGCTGCTGAAATCCAACTCCGGAGTGTTAAGTACTCCTAATGCTTATGTTGCTCAAGCAGGTTGTAAATCAAATGCCCTATCTTGTCATTTCCCTATTTATTATACTCCTTGGATTATAGATTCAGGAGCCTCTGATCATATGACAAGCTTTTCTCATTTATTTTATACTTACAATCCTTGTTCTGGTCATGAAAAAATTCGTATAGCAGATGGTTTATATTCCCCTACAGCCGGCAAAGGTTTGATAAATCTATCTAAAACCATTTCTCTCAAAAATGTTCTCCTTGTTCCTAAACTTGTAATATGCTATCAGTTAGTAAATTATCTAGAGATTCTAACTGTGGTGTCACCTTTTTTGAATCCTACTGTGTCTTTCAGGAACTGAGCTCGTGGAAGATGATTGGCAATGCTAAATTGATAGATGGCCTCTACTATTTTGAAGATGAAGATTCTAAGAATAAAGGAGCTCAAGGCTTCAGTAGTATCAGTTCTACTCCAGTTAAGGACCAAATTATGCTTTGGCACTATAGACTAGGGCATCCTAGTTTTCCTTATCTTAAAAAACTATTTCCTAGTTTATTTAAAGGTTTGGACTGTTCTAAATTTCATTGTGAAAACTGCATTTTATCAAAAAGTCATAGAACTATTTATCCTTCAAGGCCTTATCAAGCCTCGAAGCATTTTTATTTAATCCATAGTGATGTTTGGGGTCCTTCAAGGGTCAATACTTCTTCGAAAAAAATAGTTTGTGACTTTTATCGACGATCATACTCGTTTATGCTGGTTTTATTTAATGAAGGAAAAATTTGAGGTTGAGAACTTATTTAAAATTTTTTACTCGATGATTGAAAACCTTTTTTCAAACTAAAATTGGGATTCTTCATACATATAATGAAACTGAATATTTTAAGGAAGTTCTTGGAAGATTTTTTGTAGAAAAAGGTATTCATCATCAAACTACTTATGTTGATACGTCTTAGCAAAATGGTATTGCTGAGCATAAAAATAAACATTTACTCGAAGTTTCTCGTGCTACTATGTTTTCTATGAATGTTCCTAACTATTTTTGGGGCGAACCTGTTTTAACTTTCTCTTATCTAATTAACAGGATGCCCACTTGTGTTCTAACTACATTACACTCCTTGAATGTTTCAAAAATTATTTTCCTGAATCATGTATTCAATCTAATCTCCTCTGAAAATATTTGGATGCGCGGTTTATGTCCATATACCTAGTAAAGGCCGATCTAAACTTGATCCAAGGTCCGAAAAATGTATTTTTATTGGTTATGCACCAAACAAGAAAGGATACAAGTGTTTTAACCCAAAAACTAGGAAAACTGTTGTTTCTATGGACGTCACTTTTCTGGAAAATCAACATTTTTTTTCAAAAAATTTCTCTTTGGGGGGAGAACTTAGGAGAAGAAGGAAATTTTTGGGACATTATTTCCAACCCCCTACCTAAAACCGTGGATTGCATTACTAACTTCATATCTCAAAATGAGCCTTTAAATAAAAAGGAAATTGCTATTCCAATACTGTTTTGGAAACTAGTGATCTTAAGACTATTTTGCCAAACACTTTTGAGTCCTTGACAGGGGGGAGAAATGCTACCTTTGGTTCCCAAGGAACAAGATACATAGTTACTCACTTATTCGAGGAAGAAGAACCATCAAAAGAGTAAGAGGCCTACTATCCCTTTAGCACAGGCTTAGCCAGACACCTTGGGTAATGAATTTGAAAGAAATACAGGTACTCTAGATAGTTCCTTACATAATTTCGCTCCTAGTCCTGATGAAATATCTGAACCTAATATCGATCCTATGCCTAATTCTATGCCTTATACTGATTGTAATGATTACGATATTCCCATAGCAATCAGAAAAGGAAAACGCTCTTGTACCTCTCATCCTATGTCCAAATACTTGTCCTACGGTAAACTTTCAAAGAAACACAGTGCCTTTACATCTAAAATCTCTAATCTGCTTGTGCCAAGAAACAATTAGGAAGCACTTAATGATCCTGAGTGGAAATTAGCAGTGATGGAAGAGATGAATGCTCTGAGGAAAAATGGGACATGGGAAGTTGTCGACCTACCCATGGATCAAAAAACAGTTGGGTGCAAATGGGTGTTTACAGTGAAGTGCAAGGTGGATGGAAGTGTAGAGAGATATAAAGCGAGACTTGTGGCTAAGGGGTTTACTCAAAACATATGGGGTTGATTACTAAGAAACCTTTGCCCCGGTTGTCAAAATAAATGCCATTCGGGTACTATTATCCGTAGCAGCAAACTATAGCTGGCCACTACAACAGTTAGATGTCAAGATTGCTTTCCTCAATGGGGATTTAGAAGAAAAAGTGTTTGTGAACCCGCGCTAGGATTTGAGAAGGTGTTCGGCCAAGACAAGGTCTGTAGACTGAAAAAATCTCTGTATAGTCTTAAACAATCTCTAAGAGCGTGGTTTGAATGTTTTGGAGAGGCTGTGAAGAGTTACAAACGCTCGGAGAGAGGTAAGATATCCATCCTAATTGTCTATGTGGATGACATAATTTTAACAGGTGATGATTTTGAAGAGTTAACAGACCTAAACAAGAGAATGGCACGCGACTTTGAGATCAAGGACTTGGGTATGTTAAAATATTTCCTTGGTGTGGAATTTGCAAGATCGAAAGAAGGTATCTTTGTGAACCAAAGTAAATACATTCTTGAGCTTCCCAGAGAGACAGGCCTTCTGGGTTGCAAAGCTGCTAAAACTCCCATTGAAGCCAACTTGAAACTTGATCCCGCTAAATCGGAAGATGTGATTGATAGGGAGAAATTTTAGAGACTAGTGGAGAAATTGATCTACTTGTCACATACACGTCCTGATATAGCTTTCGCTATGAGCATGGTAAGCCAGTTCATGCACTTACGTGGACAAGAACATTTTGATGCAGCCTATAGAATACTAAGATACCTGAAGGGAACTCCTGGAAAGGGTCTTATGTTATGAAAACGAGACAACCTACAAATTGAAGTCTGCAGGCAGATTGGGCTGGTAGCACTAATGACAGGCAATCGACTTCAGGCTACTGCACCTTTATTGGAGGCAATCTTGTTACGTGGCGGAGCAAAAAACAAAGTGTTGTGGCTTGAAGCAGTGCTGAGGTAGAGGTTAGGTCTCTTGCACATGGAATTTGTGAGGCAATGTGGATAAAGAGATTATTCGAAGATTCTGGTGTCTCTTCCTATGAAGATTTACTGTGATAACAAAGCCGCCATCTCAATTGCTCACAATCCAGTTCTACATGATAGAACTAAGCATATCGAGGTTGATAAGCATTTCATCAAGGAGAAAATTGAAAGTGGGCTAATATGTGTTCCTTATGTACCAATTGCAGAACAGATAGCAGACATACTCACCAAAGGGCTACACAAAGGACAGTTCGAACTACTAGTCAGCAAGCTAGCTATGGAAGACATCTACAAGCCAGCTTGAGGGGGAGTGTTGCAAGATATTCGTCCGAATTAGAGGAGATTGGTCCAAAAATAGAGTTATTAGGATTGATTATGATTTGATTTAGTTTCCTTGAATAGCCATGTGTATAGTTGTCAATCAGCTATTTATTTCCTAGGATAGTTTCCTAAAATAGTTCCTTGTATAGCTATTTATTTGTACAATTGTATTCTGATCATACATATCAATAATATATGTTGTTCACTCATACACCCTCTACATGATTCCATGGTCACATGGTGATTTCTGAGTCGATGCTTTTATGAACTGAATAATACAAATTTCTTGTTATTTGCATCCATGTCGACAGAAATTAGAGTATAATATTTAAAATTTGATTTAATTAGGGACTTTCGTCATTTTGGAAATATGATTAGTTTTGCATTGTCAAGTTTCCTTAAATCATTTTGATTTAATTTCCCAAGTAATTTGTTATTTTGTTTGCCTATAAACATATTGTTGTAACTTCAATTCCGAGCGATGGTGATGAAGGAATACTGAGATTGTTCTATCTCTTGAATTCTCTCTCTCCTTCGTAGCTCAATTTCTCGATCTTGGTTCTATTCTTCTATCTCTAATCTATCTCTTCTCTCGTGGTCTTGCGTCACAGGTTTTGGCTTTTCAGTGTCTTCTTTTCTTCTTTCGATTTGCAAGCATACATGATGCATTCCAAAGGAATTGTTCCCACTTAATTAGAAGTCCAAAGTATATCATAACTTAAGAGACCATTTAAGAGTCTATAAGTGCAAAAGCCTAGGTATCCACACTGGTGCATTTGTAAAGAGTACGAGGCCGCTGCATTGGGAGGCACCAATGCAGAAGCTGGTCTGGATGAGATTGCTTATACACGGTTACCTAATTACCTTTTGCTTGAATCAAGCAACTCTGTGGTTTTGATATTGACATTATTTACAAGAACTACCTTTTATTAATCAATTTTGAAAACATTGTTAAGATGACTGATAAGAACCGCAACCACTTATTATATTGATGACTAATTACTAACATAATCCTATTAATGACTCGCTAGATCATACTAACTACAATATTTATGGGCAAACCAAATAACAAACTACCATACGAGCCTTGTCACTAGTAGCTCATGAGTTTAATTTCTGTAAGCAACTTCTTGCAGATGAAGATTCAGCGAAAGAGGAAGCAAGGAAACACGTTCAAGATGGCAGGTTAGCTTACTCGAAGTCAGACGTGGTCATCAAGTTTCTGGGTTGGGATGCAGATCATGCCCAAAGCCTGGCTCAGGCATCCTTGAGCGCCCTCAAACAATTAATTCTATCCGACAAGAAACTTCCAGGTAGGAAAAATGACGCAAGTATAGGCCTTTGAATTTTACTATTAACAGAAGTTTTGAACTCAAACCATTTGCCTCTAGCCAAGATACTAAGGCCTCATTCATTTTACCGATTGGAGTTTCTAGTTTTAGGTTTCTACAGTTAAAAACTCTCAGAAAATGTCACATTTAACTTTTTCTGCTATAGTTAAAACTTCTCAAATAATGTCACATCTCAACTCGAATCTGCGAAGCGAACGAGGCCTAAATGAAAATAAAAATCACCTCAAAAGCTGAAGCATGCACTTTATAAACCAGTAATGGAATGGCTTCTCGCAATAACCTGAAATTTTGAAAACATTTCTTTTCAACTTCATTCGCCATTTTGTGGTAACTATGCGTCCACACACACACATGTATATTTTATTTATGGATGAGTTATCTTGAACGACACATATCATACAAACATTAGAAATACAATGATCCCTTTCGAATCCTGGGAGGGGCTAGCTTGTATCAAAAAGAAAAAAAAGATGTGATCCCTTGAATATATGACTAGTCAAATCCCAATTTTGCATCAAAACAACGCAACAAAGGCTAAAACAAACATTTTTAAACTTTCTCTACAATTTTATGGTGCAGTAGGATCTAACCAGCCTTTTACTTGCAATGCTACTATGTATCACATTGGCGATCAAATTACTAGTTCTTAAGTATTAAACCAATCACACGTCAGCTCTGAGACTGATAAATTGTGACACACGTGCACACAGTTCTGCATGCAATCATTCGCCTAGTTAGAAAACCAGTGGTGTTGATCACAACTGGCTATACTTGGCATTTTTTTTCTTTCAATTACATGTGATTTTGCTGTTTTTAAGGCAAGAAGAGCCTTTACATAAGGTTGGGATGTCGCAGTGACTGGCCGAACATCAAGCCTCCAGGGTGGGATCCATCAGCTGGAGATGATGTTGACATAAGCTCGTGAGCTGGAGATGATGCCTTCCATTGTGATTGTTTAACCAGGTTGGAAAACAAATTGGGAAATCTACAGCACTCTCTAGTTTGTTTTTATTTCTCAAATTTTAGGGACGATCAAAAATAGTATATATATTGATATATGTATCACACTTTTTTTTAACTAATTCATAGAACAAGTCATAACTTTTGAAATGAAATGAGCAAGTCATAATATTATGCAATTCAGTTTGTAGTTAACAGGTAAACTACAGGTGGTTGGTCCACTGACCCTTAGAATTATTATTCTGATATTTTGTTGGAATATTCGTGGTTCCCAGTCCTCTCTCCTTTTATGAAAACCAAAATAGTTTCTTAGAAACTATCCGTTCTGTAGTTTTGAATAGAAGGAAAAACTATTCTTATTGATGATGATTATAATCAGCAGAATACATAAGTTATTTATAGAGCAAATAAATGTAACCTAGATTCCATAACAATAGGAAAATCCTAACTAACCAAGACCCGAGATACTCAACCACCTAAATCAGGTTGTTATTCAAAAACTGAAAAACTAAAAAACCTCTTAATATCTCGACACTCCCCCTCAAATTGGCGCATATATGTTTATCATGCCCAACTTGCTTACAAGATCTTCAAAAACTGGTCTGAATAAGCCCTTAGTAAGAATATCTGCAAGTTGCTGGTTTGTTGGAACAAATGGCATGCAGATGATTCCTTCTTCAAGTTTCTCTCGGATAAAATGCCTGTCAACTTCGATGTGCTTGGTTCGATCATGTTGAACCGGGTTATTGGCGATGGAAATGGCAGCTTTGTTGTTGCAATACAACTTCATTGGCATGTCTATCGGTTGTTTCAATTCCTCCATAAGACGCTTCAGCCATAGTAGCTCACACGCACCATGAGCCATTGCTCTGTATTCAGATTTTGCACTACTACGAGAAACTACATTTTGTTTTTTGCTACGCTAGGTTACAAGGTTTTCCCAGACAAAGGTACAGTATCCTGAGGTGGATCTTCGATCAGAGATGGCTCCTGCATAATCAGCATCAGTCTATGCCTCCACTGTACGTTGTCCAGTTTTGGTGAAGAATAATCCTTTCCCTGGACAGCCTTTTAGATATCTAATGATCCTGAAAACAGCCTCTAGATGTTCTTCACATGGTGAGTGCATAAACTGACTTACAAGGCTTACAGCGAAGGCTATGTCTGGCCGTGTGTGGGACAAATAAATTAACTTTCCTACCAGTTTCTGGTATCGAGCCGTGTCCACAGGTATTCTATCTTCAATGCTGCCTAGCTTTTGATTAGGATCAATGGGCGTCTCTGCCGGTTTACATCCACTCATCCCTGTTTCTCTTAACAAGTCTAGCACATACTTCCTTTGTGACACAACAATTCCCCTTTTTGAGCGAGCAACCTCCATTCCAATGAAGTATTTTAGTGCTCCAAGATCTTTTATTTCAAACTCAGTTGCTAAGGTTTCTTTCAACCTCCTTATTTCAGCCTCATCATCACTAGTGAGAATTATGTCATCTACATAGACAACCAGAACCGTGATCTTACCCTTCATTGAATGCTTTATAATCATTGTATGGTCACTCTGTCCTTGCACATAATTCTGCTTCTTCATTGAGCCTGCAAATTTATCAAACCAGGCCCTTGGTGATTGCTTGAGGCCATATAGTGATTTCTTCAACTTGCAGACTTTGGTTTCAAACTTCCCTTCAAAGCCTGGGGGCGCTTCCATATAGACCTCCTCTTCTAGATCTCCGTTCAAGAAGGCATGTTTTACATCTAGCTGCTGCAGAGGCCAGTCAAGATTAGCAGCTAAGGATAATACTACTCTTATTGTGTTCAACTTTGCCATAGGTGCAAACGTCTCCAAGTAGTCTATGCCATAAGTTTGTGTGTATCCTTTCGCCACCAACCTTGCTTTGTATCGTTCGAGAGAGCCATCTGAGTTGTACTTGGTGGTGAATACCCATTTACAACCCACAGTAGTTTTTCCCTTTGGTAGTGCAACTTCTTCCCATGCTTGATTCTTCTCTAGTGCCCTCATCTCTTCAAAAACAGCTTCCCTCCACTCTGGAACCTGTAAAGCATCATGTATATTTTTTGGAATCTCCACAGAAGACAGATGAGAAGTGAAGGCAAAGAAAGATGGTGACAAGTGCTTATAGGAGATGAAGTTAGATAAAGAATGTTGGGTGCAACTTCTAATGCCTTTTCTAATTGCAATAGGCATATCCAGGTTATTCCTAGAATCAGAATCAGGTGACATGTGATCACTCACACTCTTGTCAATTGAAGAATTGTCTGGATCACTTTCTGAGTTCATTACCTTCCTTAGTTCCAACTCATGGCTGTGCAGATTGGTGGCAGCAGCTTTATTTCTCTTTTCTGTATGCCTTCTCGAATAAACCTGTATTTCAGCACCTGTTTTTGGCCTTTCTTCGGTTCTGCTCACTTCTTGAATATCACGACTATGGGCAGTGGGGTTCCTCTCAGAATCTGTGGTAATTTCAGTGGGAATAAGAAGGACAACATGCTTTTGTTGTTCTGGTTTTTCCTCCGGTTTTTCCTCTTGCCTCAAAGTTCTAGGTTCATCAGTTTCAAGCCTAATGAGATCCTCATATTGGTCTATCTTTTGTGAATCTTCATGTCTAATCTCCCCCTGAAGATGAGCTCCAAAATATGGTGTATTTTCAAAAAAAGTGACATCAAGACTTACAAACATTTTCTTGGTGACCGGATCAAAGCACTTATACCCTTTTTGGGTTGGAGCATAACCTAAAAACACACACTTCCTTGCCCTAGGATCAAATTTCCCTCTATTCCTATCATGAATGTGAACGAAAGCCGTGTAGCCAAATATTTTTAGAGGTAGGGTGGTAGAGATTCTTTGAAGTGGAAAGTAGGTTTTGAGCACTTCTAGTGGGGTCCTACGGTTCAAAATCCTCGAAGGCACTCTATTGATGAGGTATATTGCAGTGAGAACAGCTCCTCCCCATAGGTATTTTGTTACATGATTGGTGAACAATAATGCTCGTGCTACCTCTAAAATGTGCTTATTTTTCCGCTATGCTATTCTATTTTGTTGGGGGGTATCACCACACGAGCTTTGATGAATAATTCCCTTATCGATAAAGTATTTTCCTAGGATCTCATTAAAGTACTCTTTGCCATTATCACTCCTAAATCCCTGAATGGAAGCTTGGAATTGTGTTTTCACCATATTATGAAACATTTTGAACACTCCCTCAACTTCTGATTTTTCTTTTAGCAGGTATACCCAAATTGTCCTAGTGTGATCATCTATGAACGTCACAAACCATTTTTTTCCTGCATTAGTTGTTATCCGTGAGGGACCCCATACGTCACTGTGAATTAGTGCAAAAGGTTGTGAAGGCTTATATGACAAAGGCAAAAAAACAGTTCGATGGTGTTTTGCTAACTCACAAATTTCACACTGAAGTGAAGAAGGATCTTTATTAACAAATAACTTTGGAAACAAGACTTTGAGATAATGAAAATTTGGATGTCCTAACCTAAAATTCCAAATAATTATTTCATTCTCACTAGACACTGAGAAAGACTTAAAACATGTGCTTTGTACAGCTTTATTAGATCCGGATCCATCTTCAAAGAAATAAAGGCCACCACTTTCTCTAGCACTGCCAATCGTCTTCCTCGAAGTGAGGTCCTGCAATTTACAATGAGAAGGATAGAAGTTAGCTGTGCAATTGAGATCTTTAGTGAATTTACTAATGGACAAGAGATTGCAAGAAAGCTTTGGGACGTGAAGGACATTATGAATGATAAGGTTAGGAGTTAAAGAAATGGATCTTGTTCTGGCTATTGCAGAAAGGGAGCCATCTGCAACGCGGATTTTCTTGTTTCCTGCAGACGGATTATACGGAGAAAAAAGCTTTGAATTGCTGGTCATATGGTCAGTGGCTTCGGAGTCAATAATCCAAGGAACTGAGGTTACACAGGTTAGAACTAAGTGATTACCTTGCTGGGCTATGGAACAAGAAGGAGAAATAGACATTTTTTGAGATTGAAAAAACTTATACAGGTGCTCCAGTTGTTCTTTTGTGAATGGTGCTGTTTCCGAATTGATTTGCTGCACTTGAGAATCTTCATTCGCAGTTTGAAGTGCACGACTGTCTCCAGTCTGTTTTTTCTTCAAATTTGGAGGCTTTCCATGTATCTTCCAGCAAGTCTCCCTGGTGTGCCATAGTTTCTTGTAGTGGTCACACCATGGCTTTTTCTTCTTGTCTCCTTCATCATATCCCCGGGTCACCAAAGCAGATTTATCTGCTTCTGTTGTTGTTTCAGGGACCACATCCTTCAACATAGTATGTTGTTTGGCCTCCTCACGTCGCACCTCTGAAAAAGCTTCTCACAGTGAAGGAAGAGGTTTTTTTCCGAGAATTCTGCCTCTTCATCCAGGCTTCTATTGAGTCCAGCCAAGAACACATACACACGATCGTTTTCTTCTTTTTTCTTAAATCTTGCACAATCGTTTGGGCTCTCCCATTCTTCATCATTGTACTGATCTAACTCCTGCCATGAAGTCAACATCTCATTATAGTAGATAGTCACTTTTCGGTTTCCTTGCTTAGACTGCCACAATTGAGATTTCAATTCAAATATCTGTGATGAATTCTCCAAGTCTGAGTAGCATTCTTTCACTACTTCCCAGACATCTTTTGCGGTTGGAAGAAATAAATATGGTTTCGCTATGGCAGGTTCCATTGAGTTCAGCAACCATGAAATAACCTGGGAATTGTTTGAACCCCAGTCAGCCAATTTTGGATCATCAGCAGCAGGTTTCTTCGCCGCCCCCGTCAAGTAGCCCATCCTTCGTTTTCCATCAATTGCCAGCTTCATCGATTGCGCCCACTCGAGATAGTTCGTGCCATCCAATTTGTGCACCGTCAACTGTGAGCCTGATATGTGCTCGAATTCCCCTGGATTGATCAATTCTTGGGACTGAGAATTTTCAGATGTTGCATATGATGTGGTGGCGCCTCTGCTTGCTCCGGTCATCGCCGTTTTCGCCATTGTTTTTCCTTCTTAAAGAGTCGAGGCTTTGATACCATGTAGTTTTAGATAGAAGGGAAAAACTCTTCTTATATTTCTCATTATAACCGGTAGAGTACATAGGTTATTTATAGAATAAACAAACGTAACCTAGATTCCATAATAATAGGAAAATC
>NW_010361195.1:0-11225 GCF_000414095.1 Morus notabilis | reverse complement strand
AAAAAAAAAAAGGTCAAAAAAATTAACAAAAGCATACTTGAACGTGTGCAATAATTCAAATACTAGAACTCAATGGTAAAAGCCAAACTAGACAAAAATATCATAAACCTTAAAATGCACGTCTATTTCGTAGAAAATTCAGAGGCTGAGTGACAATGGAGGAAAATTTATTTGTAAGCCAGAGGTCTTGTACATGTGGGGCTCACATGTCAACATCTAAGCTTATAGGTCAAGTCTTTGATAATTAAACTTGTTACTCAACTTAAAACCTAAGCATCATGAGCTCTTGAAGTCTATTGTGCAAACAAGATAATTCCACGTAAGTGCTTATTAAATAAGTTATTTGTCAATTTCCCCATCTACTTAAGAAGTCGAGGCCTACAGGGAACCAAGCAATAAGAATTGAAGGCCAAAAAAAGAAAAAAAAAAAGAAAAAAGATTGCCATGTTTGACTGCTGTTTGTTAGAAGTCCTCAAAGAAACCTTTTGGTCTTTTAATATCTCTGCAAATGACTACTACTATTCAGCAATTATCTCCCAGTCTTATAAAGGCCATCTATTTCAAAACTCAGACATTTTCTTAACTAAACAATTTGAATTAACTATGATATTGATGTAAAATATAGAATGACCTTGAGATAGTGATAATTTAAAAGTCAATATAGCAAGTTTTTAAGAATGAAAAACCACAAAAAAAATTTGCTTTAGTCATCGAATGGAAAAATCATATTATGATAACTTCAAGCTCGTTCGGAGAATCTGACCGACCTTTTCCAGTACTTAAAGCTCATTTTCAACCTTGTAGATACTGGTATTCAAGTGTTCAACCAAGAAGGTTAAATTGTGGCAAAAAAACAAAATCATATGCTAGAAGCTCACCTCAAAATTCCATCAAGAAGATCATAATAAAATTGCGGCAAAAAAGAATGCCGGTTCGTACTCAAATCACATCGAAACACAAATGGAAATCTCACATCTTCAACAAGCCTAATTTTAACAGTAATACTTCATTCATCGAATCTTTTTATCAAATATTGTTTACCGACTTTTGGGAAATTTTCCTACTTACGTGTTCTTGCACAAGTGCAAGAGCACGTCTTATTAGTTGCAGAACAAACTTCTTTTCATAAGACGATTGAGAAACAAGATGACTTTTTTTTTTCTGATAATAAAAATCAATTACAAGGAAGGGGGACAAGAAGTCCACCAATAACTATTACAAATGTGAATACAAAATACAAAATATAACAATAAAAAACAGAATACCAATAAGGCTAAAACAAAAACAGAAAACAGCCAAAGCAAAAAAAAACACAACACTACTTCTCTATAACATCTTTCCACTTGGAAGTTTGAAGCAAAAGTAGTATGCAGCTATGAACTACTGTATCCATCAAATAATCAGACCTTAATATGTTCAATTAGATTTAGATCAAAGAGCGATACAACTTAGTCACATACTAGCATCAATGTCAGTGTTATGGTTGAAAACCTTGTGAGCAAAAAAGAAAAGAAAATATGCTTATGAAAATAGGCTAAATGTTGGAAAATGACTGAAGACATGTTACACTGCATAATAGTGAAGAAAACAAGGCCATGGAAGGCCTCTTCTAGTGCAGCATGTCATGAGTATTGACCTTGCTAATCCGCGATATACTAACCAAGCAAAAACTCTTTACTCTGTAAGGACAGAAGATTCGAAAAAGAAGATTATGGAAAAAAGATGTAGAAGCGAAGGACAACGCCCTCGCACACCAATCCTCATAACAATCCAACCAACTTTAGAATTTCTTCTATTCACTTAAATTGGGCAAAAGGATGTTCTGTCCTCAAGACAGAAGAATAAGAGATAAAGGCATTTATGATTTGGAGAAAAGAATAAGGAAGTATTTTCCTTCCAACATTGAACAATCCTCCAAAATCTAACTCTAAACGCCATCACTCACAATCGGCTTCGCACGAGGAAGAAAAGTTGGAAAAACTTGAGACGCATGCTTCCGAGGATTTCGTGACCAACCCCTAAGAACCACCCTCAAAACCCAATACTTAAAATCACTCAAAACCACAGCATTTGGATTCTTTCCAAACCTTCAAAGGCATTTTCCTGAAAATGTCACATTTTTAAACTCAAACTAACAATCCTAGATTCTCCTTTCACCTCGGGTCTAGACACAAAGGGAAATGCAGCCAAATGGACCATAAGCTCCTCTTTAACCTCTTCCCAAAGAAAATCCCTCGCCGACTCTTTCAAAAGATAGATAAATAACCATCAATATCACAAGATATAACCACGTGTTCTATAAGATTCCCAAAAAACTTGGAAGAAATAATATCCCAAAAAATAACAATAATATCCACACCAAAAAAAAATATTCATCCAAAGGTTCTGTAACTAGGCAAAAAGAAAACTCCATAGAAAATTAGGAGTTTAAAATAATTTCACCCAATTACTTGAAAATTTATTGTTCAAGCTGATATATCATCAACATAGGCATTGAAACTAGAGAGAAACAAGCACTGCAACTGATATGACATCCACATAAACATTTAAAACTAAAATGCAAAAAAAAAAAAAAAAAATGCAACTTGCATAACTCTGTTGATATTCCACGGCAAGTCCAAGGGCAAAAACAGCAAAGCATGTTACCAGATGTAGAGCAAACTGCATCGAAATCTAGAAACATATCCATCTCAGATTCACCAAACAACCTCAACGTTCGTGTTCCCTCTTTGGCTCTCAGTATTTGCAGCTCTTGAGTGTGCTTGTGCCTGCAAAAATAACAAAAAAATAATTCATTGCCAGTTCAACAAAAGTGCATATTGAGATTGACACATTGCATGGTACAACATTGACGCAACTTTCTTCTTCTTCTTCGTCTTCTTCTTCTTTTTTTAATAATACAACATTGGATCGAACCCGCAAAATTCCTCCCCAAACCCCATCCCACCCAACCCAACCCCCACTGCCCCCCGCGGTGCCATTAGACCAAACGATTTTAGGCAACATTGATGCAACTTTCACACCATCTTTTGACAGCTTATGTCCCATTAGGTTCATGTTTTTGATTAGGTCCCAACTGAGAGTTTGGAAAGGGAGAGAATGTGCAAATTACCACCCACGGTGGGTGACCAAAAGGAAAGAACTAGCCTACAATCGTTTACAAGACATGTTATAATCGTGCAAAGTGTAATTTATAACATCACTAGTAAAATTCTGTAGCCCATCGTTTAGTAGCCTCACAAATATGTAAGTTTTTAAATGATGAAAATAAGTAAATTCAATTTAAAGTTGCTCTATCCAGGAAAAATCATTGTCCAACTTAAACTAGGACACACTCGTTTCAAATATAATAAGAAAATGAAATATGGACTATATATATCACCAGACAATGATAGAAAATTAAAAATCCATAATGCAACGTATCAATATATAGTTATAAGGTACTCTAATTTCACCAAATATAATCCTAAACCTTCAACAGACCATCACAAAATAGAAATAGAACTCAAATACATATTCATATCCACTCTATATCAAATAAGTTTTGGTATTATAAATCTATACACATTGAATCAAACAAAGAGCATCCCTCAGCTTGGAGCCTTGACAATAGTATAGACCTCAACAAAGCATCTCCAATTATTGACCTCAATAGTTTGATGAAATCATCACACGACATTCTCCTTGCCTGGAGATCAGACATTATTAGGGTAAAGTATGTAAATACTAGAAATGTTTCAAGGGGAAAAATAAAATAAAATGGGACTACCTGAAATAGATGATAGTTTTCATTAATTACTTCCGCATCTCTCGGAGAAATTTCAGTTGAAATAGCACCCAACAACACTGGGAAAGGCATCCATGGAGATTTGGAAATTCTCACGGTCACAGGGCTAGACCCTCGACGAGCACCAGTCACCTAAGATCATCCAGAAACTGAAATTAGTTGACTATCACTAGAGCAATTGTTCTTAACCACAGGCACCATAATAAGAACAAATAAAACATATCATTTTATTACTATCAAACTTAGGAAAAGAAACAAAACTGTACTCTGCTTGAGCAAAAAAAAAAAAAAAAAAAACACACACACACACATATATATAATTTGGAAACTCACAATTCCAGTTGTAGAAGACTCTACTTGTAACTGGCCCTGGACTCTTGGAAGGGCCGACAAAGGCGCCCCTGAAGCAGCATGGTTAACCTCACTTCTAGCCAGATAGCCTGTATGGAAATAATGATTAAAAAAAAATTGCAATAATTTAGGGTGATTCATACAACATTTTCATAATATAGGGACACTAAAGAAGGAATGTTATTACCTCCTTCAATCACATTATTAGATGTCATCTTGAAAATGACCACATATTCTGAGTAAATATGGGTGTTCATATTTGTATTCCAAACGGTATAATGTCTGGGATTCTGGAGATTGTCTACTGGAGTATCATAACCCAAGGAACCAGGATGAAGCTGTCTACTTCCACGTTGAATGACTTCCAAGCTTCCCAGTACGACTCGACATAAAATCATATGCCGCGCTCCATTTCTACCAACCTCACAATAGCTTGCACTGTGCACAAACAAAAATAACAAGATGTTTATTATATATATATATATATATATAAGAGACAATAGTGAAGAAGATGATACATAACAAACCTGGTGTGAGCACAACTAGTAGATGTCAAATGAACACGGACTCCGTATGCAGACTTCATAACTGAGGTCCCACAATGACCAAGCCCAGACATAATGATTTCGGTGATGTCTTGTTCTGAAGAAGCAAGCCAAGCATACTGGACATTTGCATTGTTGCGATACTGATAAGCCCCTCGTGCGCTATACTTATGTTCGGAGGAAGCACAAGGGCTTGGCAAAGGGAAGGTTGGAGGATGCGGCTGAGTCAGCTAGTAAAGAGAAGGAGAAAGAGGCTGAGTCAGCAATTTGTTAGTTAGTCTGTTAGACTTTGTAGGATTGGGCATAGTGTGTATAAATAAGTCAGAGGTAGAGTAAAGGGGGAGCAGATTTTACTAGACTTTCTAAGGAAGTTGTTAGGAGAGCACGGGATCTCTCGAAAATCCCCATACCATTCTTGTAACAGAATCGTCCGCCATTGTTGTTTTCTCAATTCAAGCAATACAAATTTCTTTTCATTAGCTTATATGCGTGCTAAATTGTCTAGAGTTTATCATTTGGTATCAGAGCGGTAACTTCTGGGAATGACGAGGCGCACCGACGACCGAGAGAAGGAGAAGACGAAAGGAACTCGGGAGGAATTCCAGAAGGAAATGGAAGGAATTCGAGAGGATCTGAAGAAGATACCTAGGCTCGAGCAAGGAATGGAGATGTTGCTTGAAAGGCTGGACGAATTGATGAGACGGAGAGAATCGGCCGAACAGGAACCACCGTGGGCTGCGGAAGGTACGGCGGCGGATCCACCGGCACCGAGGGAGGATTTGCACCGGGAGGTTGGGGCTCGCGCAGAATTCAGGACGCGACGAGTGGAAATGCCGGTCTTTGACGGAGACAACCTCGACGGGTGGATCTTCCGTGCTGAATGATTTTTTGCCATGAATCGGATGACGGAAAGAGAGAAGTTAGATGTCGCGGTGTTGAGCCTTGAAGGAGAAGCCTTGGCATGGTTTCAGTGGGAGGATGGACGCCGACCGATTCAAAGCTGGATGGTGATTAAACTGATGATCTTGGAACGTTTCCGCCCTACGCAGGAGGGGAGCTTATGCGAGAAGTTTCTGTCGCTCCGTCAAGAGTCGACGGTGAGAGAGTACCGGCGGTAGTTTGAGGTGTTAGCGGCGCCGTTGTCGGAACTTTTGGAACAAGTCCTGGAGAGCATATTCGTAAAGGGGCTGAAACCGGATATAAGAGCTGAAATCAGATTGATGAAACCGGTTGGATTGGGCCAAATCATGGAGGTAGCCCAGTGGGTGGATGAGCGTAACCAGACTGTATGCGGGCAAAGAGTTCCAGGCCCACAAGGCTCATAAAATATGCCCTGGAACAGAAATGGGAATGTTTACTCAACATTCTCGGGGCACAGAGGGGGGCTAAGCAACTCTGGAATGGGAGCTGGAAATGCGGGATCGGTGGGGGAGAGGAACACCGCCACGCCGGAAAAGAGGACGGGACCAGGTGGCGGTGGCGGTGCGGTGACTTTTCACCGATTAACGGATGTAGAGCTACAGGTGAAGAGGGAAAAAGGCTTATGCTACCGCTGCGACGGAAAATACACTTTCGGGCACCGATGTCCCAACCGGGAACTGCAAGTTCTAATTGTTAGGGAGGAGGAAGAAGAGGATCGAGAGAGGGGCACGGTGGAGACAGACGAGGAAAAGGGCGAGGAATTGTAGGAGGATGAGGTAGTGGAGCTATCACTCAACTCGGTGGTTGGTCTCACTGCTCCGAAGACGATGAAACTCAAAGGATTCGTAAGGGAAATTCAGGTAATTGTCTTAATTGATAGTAGGGCTACCCATAATTTTATTTCTTGTGAATTGGTGAAGAAACTAGGGCTTCTTGTAGACAGAACGACGGGATACGGGGTTGTAATGGGGACGGGAGTTTCGGTAAAAGGTGAGGGAGTGTGCAAGGGGGTGATGGTTTCCTTGCAAGGGGTCAACGTGGTAGAGGACTTTTTACCTTTAGACTTGGGTAGCTCGGATTTAATACTAGGAATTTAGTGGCTGGAAACGTTGGGGGTTGTCACGGTGAATTGGAAGACGTTGCTTAGGGAAACAACATGTGACACTACGTGGGGACCCTGCTTTGAACAAGTCCTTGGTTACCCTCAAGGCTTTGATGCGAGCCTTGAGGCATGAAGGACATGGAGTGTGGGTCGAGTTAGGCAATTTATTAGTGGATCCAAGTGACAAGGGGGGCGGACTAGGGGAAGAATTACAACCTGAGCTGAAATCGGTGTTGAAAAAGTTCGCTCCGGTATTTGAGTCTCCAGTAGGATTACCACCAACCCGGGCCAAGGACCATGCTATCATTTTAAAGGAGGGGACGACGCCGATTTATGTCAGGCCATACATGTATCCGCACATCCAGAAAAGATAGAGCGGTTGGTGGGGGAGATGTTGGCGGCAGGCATCATCCAACCGAGTGTAAGCCCATACTCTAGCCCCGTACTCTTGGTTAAAAAAAAGATGGTAGTTGGTGATTTTGTGTGGATTACCGCGCTCTAAATAAGGAAACAGTTCCAGACCGTTTTTTGATTCACGTGATTAAGGAGCTCCTCGATGAGCTACATGGTGCAACAATCTTTTCTAAGATTGATCTTAAGTCGGGGTACCATCAAATTAGGGTTCGCACGGAGGACGTGCCGAAGACGGCGTTCCGCACTCATGAAGGTCATTATGAGTTTCTCGTTATGCTATTTGGCTTAACGAATGCCCTGGCTACCTTCCAATATCTCATGAATGAGGTTTTACGCGATTTCCTTCGCAAGTTTGTGCTAGTATTTTTCGATGACATACTAATTTACAGCTGTTCGTTGGAGGAACATGAGCATCATCTTGCTCAAGTGTTGGAAGAATTGCAACGGAATCAGTTGTTCACCAATGGAAAAAAGTGTAGATTTGGTCAACGCTCCATAGAGTATCTAGGCCATATCGTGTCCGACCAAGGGTTAATGGCGGACCCTGCCAAGGTTTCAACCATGTTGCAATAGCCACTTCCTGTTAACTTGCGGGAATTGCGAGGTTTCTTGGGGTTGACGGGTTACTATAGAAAATTTGTGGCTGGATATAGTCAAATTGCGGGTCCTCTAACCAACTTGTTGCGGAAGGATTGTTTCCATTGGGACGCAGGGGCAGCCCAAGCATTTGACCAACTTAAGCTGGCTATGACACAGGTGCCGGTCTTGGCCTTGCCGGATTTTACTAAGCCTTTTGTGCTGGAATCAGACGCTTCCGGTTTTGGAGTAGGGGCGATTTTGATGCAAGACCAGAGACCTATAGGATTTTTCAGCTAAGTTTTGTCAACCCAAGCTTGGAATAAATCAGTGTATGAACGTGAGCTGATGGCTATTGTTTTAGCCATCCAAAAGTGACGGCCATACCTCCTAGGACATCACTTTATCATCCAGACCGATCAACGAAGTCTTAAATACTTA
This sequence comes from Morus notabilis, assembly GCF_000414095.1. Taxonomy (NCBI): domain Eukaryota; kingdom Viridiplantae; phylum Streptophyta; class Magnoliopsida; order Rosales; family Moraceae; genus Morus; species Morus notabilis. Next base: position 3,088 of record NW_010361195.1, on the reverse strand, counting down.
CTAGAGCAACGCCTAGTGAATGTGGAATATTAGAAGTGGCTCACTAAACTGCTGGAGTACGACTTTGAGATTCAGTACCGCCCAGGGGTTGAGAATTGGACGGCGGATGCCTTGTCACGACGACAAGCCGACTCCAATCTCAATATGTTGGCAGCCACCTCTGAAATTCGGACATAGACCATACATCGGCAAGTGTTGCAAGATGTACGGTTGGCCAAAATATGGGCAGCCTTACAACATGACTCCATCGCGCACCCCGGATATTCAATCCGGAAAGGGCGTTTGTTTTTCAAGGGCCGAATGGTCGCGGCCACAAATTCCCCAGTGATCTAGCAACTTTTGCGCTCTTATCATAATGGAGTGCTCGGGGGCCATTCCGGAGAATTGAAAACTTATCGTCGGCTCGCGGCAGACTGGTATTGGGCAGGTATGCGGAAAGATGTGGTGTCGTATGTAGCGGCGTGTGAGGTGTGTCAACGCTGCAAGACCTCGACCTTAGCTCCTAGCGGTCTCTTACAACCATTGCCGGTGCCCCAACAGGTATGGGAGGACATCTCCATGGATTTTATTGAGGGATTGCCCCGTTCGGATGGTTTTGATTCTATTTTGGTGGTGGTCGACCGACTCAGCAAGTATGCTCACTTCATTGGCCTCAGGCACCCTTTTTTCAGCGGAGACGGTGGCACACAAATTCGTTCAGGAGGTGGTCCGTCTTCATGGCGTACCCCGCACAATTGTGTCGGACCAGGACCGTATTTTCCTCAGTCACTTTCGGACAGAACTTCATAAACATATGGGCACCATTCTCTCCCGCAGCACCGCATATCACCCCAATCGGATGGGCAAACGGAAGTAGTCAATCGATGTGTTGAAACGTATCTACGTTGTTTTACTTCCGACAAGCCGGGTAGGTGGCACAAGTGGTTGGCGTGGGCGGAATATTGGTATAACACCTCTTTCCACACTTCCATTCAGATGACACCGTTCCAAGCTGTGTACGATAGAGCTCCCCCTCCGTTGTTACGTTATGGGGTGGGGGCATCGCCTGTGGATTCTGTGGAGCGGCAGTTGATGGACCGCAATGCGATGTTGGACATCCTCAAGTTCCATCTTCTGTGTGCTCAGCAGAAAATGAAAGCTGCGGCGGACAGCAAACGGAGGGAGGTTCAGTTTGAAGTGGGCGACTTGGTCTACCTTAAGCTTCGGCCTTACCGCCAAGTGTCGTTGGCTCGGCGCCGTAATGAGAACCTAAGTCCTCGTTTCTATGGTCCTTATGAGGTCACCCACCGCGTTGGGCCGGTGGCATACCGGTTAGTGTTGCCTTCGGACGCTGCTATACACCCTGTGTTCCACGTGTCGCAATTGCGCCGGGCAGTAGGTCAGGACCAGGGGGTTTCTCCATTGCCACCGCAGCTGTCTCGTGACTTGGAGCTCTAGGTTGCGCCAGAGGCCTTGCTTGGGGTGCGCCAAAAGCTTCAGGGTGGCAGCACGGAAATGGAGGTACTGATTCGTTAGGCGGGGCTGCCAGAGCATGACGCTACTTGGAAATCGTTTGATGTGTTCATTGCCCAGTTTTCCCATTTTCACCTTGAGGACAAGGTGCGTTTTTGGGGCGGGGGTAATGATAAGCCCCTCGTGCGCTATACTTATGTTCGGAGGAAGCACAAGGGCTTGGCAAAGGGAAGGTTGGAGGATGCGGCTGAATCAGCTAGTAAAGAGAAGGAGAAAGAGGCTGAGTCAGCAATTAGTTAGTTAGTCTGTTAGACTTTGTAGGATTGGGCATAGTGTGTATAAATAAGTCAGAGGTAGAGTAAAGGGGGAGCAATTTTTACTAGACTTTCTAAGGAAGTTGTTAGGAGAGCACGGGATGTGTATAAATAAGTCAGAGGTAGAGTAAAGGGGGAGCAGATTTTACTAGACTTTCTAAGGAAGTTGTTAGGAGAGCACGGAATCTCTCGAAAATCCCCATACCATTCTTGTAACAGAATTGTCCGCCATTGTTGTTTTCTCAATTCAAGCAATACAAATTCCTTTTCATTAGCTTATACGCGTGCCAAATTGTCTAGAGTTTATCAAATACGTTTCAGTAATTTTGATCTCCTTTTCAAAAAGCTCCAATCGGGTTTGAAGAGAAGGGCTAGAGCAACGATATACACTGAGAACTTCTAGATTCCCAGAAGAACCCATTCCCTCAAGAAACATTCTCCGCACATCATCAGAATCTAACTTTCTATTCCCAGATTCAATAGCCATCTCTTTGTTTTCCCTGGGGGCAATAAGTTGTCTATTGAAACTATCCTTAACTGCTATGACGTTAGGATTACCATAAACTCTTTGGCCTTTCAACAAGAGCATTTGAAACCCCATTATTTTCTTCTGGTGTTGATTTCTTTAATCGGTTTACGTCAATCTCTATCTGCAGCTTGATCTCGTGAGGGCTCAATAGACAAGGCATCCCCATTCCTCCCATATTCACATTGGCCATTCATACGCGCTTCATCATCATCGGCATAACGTTCGGGAAAGAAACATTTCTCCGCTTCATTAATCCAACTCCAAGCAAGAGGTTGTTGCAAGCCTGTTTCCAAGTCCAACCTAAGCATATGCAGAAAATCTAAGCAAATAATGCTGACCATTTAGCTTCACATTAATAGCTACCTTCTTTTCTTGAAGATCTTTCTTAATCGAATCAAACATATCCATAGGAAACTCAGTCCATTCATCATTCTGATAAACCAACAAACCCCACTTTTCTTAAACTATGAGTAGCATGCTGAGTGAGAATCTTCTCAATTGGGACATATTGTGATACGCCTGAGAATCTGCACACAGTTCAGTCAGGCAAATTAACGAACACTCTTCGAGCAAGTGCCAGCTCCAGAAAAATCGAAGAGAAAAATTAGAGGGAACGCAGAATCAGGAAGAGGAAGCCGAAATGGGAGGAATAATTCTCTATTTTCTTGATATCCAATTCTTACATTTCTCATCATATATCTTACCTTACTCGGGGAATGGAATTCAGTTACAACCAGTAAAACTAAGAAAAAGAATCAAAATGCAAAAACAGAAAAGATAGTAAACTTCAAGG
>NW_010361194.1:23802-27025 GCF_000414095.1 Morus notabilis | reverse complement strand
TCTTTAAATAACGACTCGCACGTGGGTCAGGTTGAACCGATGATGTTGCGTCTGAGTATGAACCAGTAGATGAAGGAGAAGCCCCGGAGTAATGCTTTTGAGAGAGCGTCGGACCCACTCCTATCTTATGCCCTCTACGCATGCCAAGAACTTGCTCCAAAACCCCATGCTCGTCAAAGGCGAGTCTAGTCGAGCTTGAAGTAGACTGCGTTCTCTGCATTTTTCTCTCTTCCTCCAGGGTGTTCTACATGATATAAGACATTATAATTGTTTTTACGTCTTATAAAACATTACAGTGTAAAAAAATTTAATATGAAAAGTAAAAAACTTACAAAAGTCTGTTCCGCTTAGGGATTAACCCAAGAGGCCCCACGACGATGCATGTCCACCCAATTGTCTATGGTAGACATCGGCTCTTGGGTCTCCATACTGAACTGTCAAATAAATTACATTTGTTAAAATTCTTAAATTCTAACCAAATTTCGGCAGCATAATGACTTATTTTTCATATGATCTAAAAATCAAAACCTGTAAAAAAATAATTTAAAAAGATTTCGGCACACCATTGCTGCAAGATGTGCCACCCAGAACAATCATCACAAACATATAAATACGATAATGAAGTCCAAAAATAACTACTAACCTTCTTATTGCGATGCTGATAGTACGATACCCGACCATGTAAACTTGGATACTTTTGGTTGCTACGATTAGTTTCATTTGTCTCTGATATTTTCTGTTTATAATTAACTATAATAAGTAATAATTACTTGAAATTATGTATAAAAAACCATCAAGTTCTAACAAATCTATAATTACTTGAAATTTGTCACCGGAGAACCTATCGCAACAACAATCCCAATGAAGTTGATTCCTCATGTTACTCGGAAGACTTTCTCTACCATAGCGTTTGAAGTGGCGGTGCAGGGAACTTTTCCAGTCCTTGTAGCACTTTGCTGCCTCCCTATCAACAACGGACCTCAGAATACCGTTCTCACAGTTATAGTCCATGTTAAACCAGTCCTTGCAAAACAGTTTCACATCGTTAAAACACACTGTTAACTTTAGTATAAACTATACAAATTATTGCATAAAAAAATACCAGCATCCGGTTCTGAATTGTCCTCTTGTCCATGTCGCTAATGTCCTTCTAAGCATTGTGGAAGGGCTCGCATATGTCCCTGGTATGAATACCAACTGCATTTTCAAACCAGACACCATATTTACCAAGCGCCTTCCAAGTACCTCCCGCCTCATCAAATTCTACTGTGATTTTTCCGTCTTGAAGGACCTTTTGGGCGATTTCATAACCTTTCGTCCCACCTCGACCTCTACGTTGTCGAGGTTCAGGTGCTGTAAGCATATGTAAGCATTTCAAGTCAACATGTACTACTACATTTATTTACTATATGATAGAACAGGAAAAAAGTCAGAATAACATACCAGACTCACAGAATGCGGGGACTCTGTGAGGACCGGGAGCAGGCTGCGCTCCCCCTGAAGAGCCAGCGCAAGTCGCTATCTGACCAGCCATCAATGCCTGTGAACAAATTCATATTAATAACAATATTTATAAATTCACAGAAGATCATAATATTAAAATGAAAGTTGAGAAAAAAGACAAAGATTACTATTTTTAAATTCTACTCATCGTCGCTGCTACATTGTTGATTGTCCCCATCATCATTTATATCATCATTGTCTTCTGATTCAATGACTTCCTCCTCAACGTATTCTTCTAAAGTTTCATCGTCCTCGTCATTAATAAAATCATCAACTACGGGAGACTTATCTTTCATAATTGCATCAACATCGGAGGTGACAACATTAGATGATACATCATGTCGATTCACTACAAATGAGTCAATCTCTTGTAGTTCAACTACTAACTCAATATTTGTAGACTCCGTATGCTGGACTATCATCACGTCATCTATGTCAATTTTTGGAATGCCCCAAATATGTCGATGTCTGAAGTGTTCTACAATCTTCTAGTTTGGACTGTTAAATAAATTGTCAACGTAAAAAACATGCTTTGCTTGAGATGCAAGTATGAATGGTTCATTTTTGTACCACGTATCTTTAACAAAAACACTATTTTTGTAGTATTGAATCCTTTTCTTCCCCGGACGAGTGTCAAACCACAAACATTTAAAAAGAACAACATAATTGTCGTTCAAGTAGGACAGTTTATAAATATCCTCAAAAACTTCATAATACGTTAGGTTATCAGGTCCGCGAACACAAACACCACTATTTTGAGTACTTCGATTCATATCCCGATTGCGTATCAGAAACTTGACACCATTCACCACACAACCAGGATAACTTCGACATGAGAAGCATGAACCACTTGAAAACGAAAGTATTTGATCATTCACTTCTGGGTCATTCTGCTGTCGAATATTGAAAATCTGTAAGGAGACATGAATTCTTTTTAAAATGAAATTTTTAATAACTTGACAATGTTAATGCAAATTAATTATAAATGTACCTTATTCTTAAACCATTTTGGAAACTCTTTTGATTCAATTTCATCCAATGGTAGGTTTCAACCGCCATCATGAATCTCCCTCTTATGGTCACTGTTTAACATATAATGAAAGTAAGGGAAACGATTGTATGCGACATAATCAATGAACAATTAAGTACCAAAACTGAAAGTAGTACTTACTCAATGAACTGCTAAATTTCTGAACAGATCTGTAGTACGTACCACTCGGCTTTCTCTCACAAATTAGTATCCAAAGTGATGGGGTTCATCTTCCTAATTGGCCGACAGCGAGTTTCGAATACAAAAATATTTTTAACAGTACGATCTTCATCGTCTACCCAATTTCTAGCCAGTCGGTTAAACCATGTTTCAACTCCAGTTAAATACAATGAACAAAAAGTTAGAGCTTCGTTCACAGTGTATGCCTCAGCAATCAAATGTTGGGAATGGTGTCCTAGAAGCATAAGATATAGTAGGATATTTATTATTTATTTAATAAAAGAGTTTATTCATTATTTTATGTGCATATATTTATGAATATTTTATGAATATCAATAAAAATTCCATGATTATTTATGTGACCTTAAACATTGTATATAAGTGTTATATACGAGAGGATAATGTTTAAGGATAATAATCAAAAAGCAATGTTCATAATGAATTTAATTAAAGTTCAGAATCTTTAATTAAAACACTATTAATACATGTCATTCCCATTTAGAATGGAAC
>NW_010361194.1:16648-21918 GCF_000414095.1 Morus notabilis | reverse complement strand
GTCCTCCTCGAATGGCTTCTTCAGGCAAGTGTATAACTAAATGTACCATTATGTCAAAAAAGGCAAGAGGAAAAATTGTGCATAAAATAAGCACAATATCTTTTGAGCTTTCTCTAAATCACCTTTTCACAATGTCCTTGAGCATATTAACTCAAAAAATTACTTAATACTGTTATTGCATCAACGATCTCTTTCTTCATGAATGGTCGTATCCCTGTTGGCAATAATCGCTACATTATGATGTGACAGTCATGTGATTTTAGCCCCGTAATTTTATTATTCCCTTCAATCACGTTTTTCTTTAAAATTGAAGCAAGTCCATCAGGAAACCTTACTGATATTAAAAAGTCACAAAACTTTTTACCGTCATCTGGAGATAGTGTATAAGACGCATGTGGTTTCATCCAACGATCACCGTCTTTGTACAAATGCAACTCCTGGCGCACCCCCATATGTTGCAGATGGATTCTCGCCTTGTCCGTATCCTTACTTTTTCCGTCAATGTCTAGAATTGTGCCCAATAAGCTGTCGCATACATTCTTCTCAATATGCATGACATCTAAGTTGTGACGTAACGACAATGACTTCCAATAAGGCAACTCCCAAAAGATACTCTTCTTTGGCCAATTAAGCTCGCTTGCATGTCTTTTTCGCTTCTTACCACCATATTTTTCATGTTTACCAAGCAATCTAAGGGACACATTTTATAACTGAGCTAAGATTTCGTGAACAGATTTTTGAGCCGGTGGAGGTCGTTTCTCAACCTTACCATCAAACTTTTTATTTTTTCTCATCCCATGTTTAATAGGAAGCCATTGCCGATGGCCAACAAAACAAGTCTTACTTATTATCCTCTTTGAAGGGGTTGAATCGTTGCAAGTTGGGCATGCTAAATAGCCCTGACCACTCCATCCAGATAAACTACTAGCCTGCATCTGAAATGATGTATTCGAAACTGCATCATGTACAATTACTTCTCCATTCCACAAATCTTTTAGCACATCCACAAGGGGCCTTAAAAAGACATCCATATCCTTTCCGGGTGCATTTGGGCCAAGAATCAACAATGTCAACATCTTATAAGGATCCTTAGTGCAGAACCACGGAGCTAAATTGTAGGTCGTTAAAACCACGGGTGACATACTGTATGAGAGGCTCATGTTCCTGAAAGGATTGAAACCATCAGTGGCCAACCCCAAGCGAATATTTCTCGGCTCACGTGAAAACTCAGGATACTTATCACCTACCTCCTTCCATTCATTACCATCGACTGGACGACGCATTATATCCTCATCATTTGAACGCCCACGCTGGTGCCACATCATATCTTTAGCAGTGTGACGAAAACTGTACAGACGCTTCAACCGATCTACTAACAGGAAATAACATAGTACTTTCCACGGCACTTGTTTAGTACCCTTTGTCCTTTTCTTCTTCCAATAGGATGTTTTACATACGGGACACTTTGTAGATCAGCGTTCTCCTTCCAAAATAAAGCACAATCGTACTTGCAGACATGAATTATTTCGTAACCCAGTCCAAGTTTACTCATGAGCTTCTTCGACTCATAATGAGAAGAAGGTAACTTCACATCCGGGAATGCATCTTTAAATAGATTTAACAGAGCATCCATACACTCATTAGGCGACTTGTATAACACTTTTAAATGCATCAATTTCACTAAGAAATTTAAAGACGAATACTTAGTACAGCCCGGATAAAATCCCACCTGGAGCTCAGAAATTGTAGATCCTTAAATTCAGTGTACTGTGCATCTTCTAGATCCACATGCGTCTCATCCAACATTTCATTGTCATCATTAATCCCAGCAACATCTTCTAAGACTGCAAACATCTCGTTTACTGGTTGATTAACTATTGGGTCGACACCTGAAACCGCTTCTACTTCACCATGGTGAATCCATGTACTATATAATGGACCAAAACCAAATCGATGTATATGCGCTCTCCCACTTTCTACTGGATGCACTTCATGATTCCTACATTTCACACAAGGACAACTTATATGGCCAATTGATGTTGCATAATTTTTGGCGACGTCAATAAAAGCAGATAACCCATCCCAATATTCATCCGACAATCGGTTCCTCAAATAATTCCAACTTTTGTTAATCGACATTTGAACTATAAACAACAACAAACATAATAATTTATTAATGTGTTTAATTAATTTTAATTCTACTCTTTATTAACACAGTTAAATTTTATTAATTAAAGTTTCTTAATGAACTTATTAAAATTCTTAAATTCTAACTAAATTTCGGCAGCATAACGACTTATTTTTCATATGATCCAAAAATCAAAACCTGCAAAAAATAACTTTAAAAGATTTCGGCACACCACAGCTGCAAGATGTGCCACACAGAATAAGAATCATAAACATATACTAAATTTCAACAATATAAGAAAATGATAATTCAAATATTCTCATCATAATCTTGAATTCATACAACCAAAAACTGTAACAATTTTAAACGAAATAAATATAAAAAACTTACAAAGTTCAAACCCACTAAACGGGGGCTGAAAATAGCAGGATTACGTCAGAGGAACCATGCAAATAGTGACGGAGGTGAAAAATCAAATGCCTATATCAAAACAAAACATAGAACATAATTTTCAAACACCAAAATTAACATTTTATTAACATCTAGAGTAACATATAGACACAATTCTTGATTAATTAAATTCTCATAACCATAAAAAATGACTAAACTCGAACAAAATCCATAACATTTTCTATTTTCTATTTCCTTCTTCCATTTACTCAGCAAGTAACAACAATCCCTAACAAAAATCCCTAACATTCTTCGAATCGATGCAAGTAACCAAATAAAAACAACCTTTACAAAAATAAAAAATAATAAAAAAACTAACCTCAAATTGGGCGGCAGGGGCAGGCCGGCGGGGGCGGGTCGGCGGGAGCGGCGCAGTGGGACCAGCGGCCGAAGATGGGAACAAGAGAGAGGGGATCAGAAGAGAGAGAAAGAGAGAAAAGGGAAGAGAGAGAGAAAGAAGGGAAGAGAGAAAAGGGGAGAGAAAGACTGGAAGAGAGAGAGAAGATGGAGGGCGGCGGCGGCGGCGGAGAGAGTTAAAGAGAGAGAGAGATTGAAATCGGGGGAAAATGAAGAGGAAGAAGTTAGGGTATAATAGATCAGACTGTCGTCGCAAATAACTTTAAAATGTCATCGCAAATACCACACATCTGAAATTATTTGCGATGACATTGTCGTCGCAAATAAATTTAAAATGTCATCGCAAATACCCCACATCTGAAATTATTTGTGACGACAATATGTCATCACAAATAATCATTCCACCGCGTTTATTCTTGGTCAAATGTGTATAGCTTATTTGCGATGACAAAGAGAAAACATCGTTGCAAATAGAGTGATATTATTTGCGACGACACGTGTCGTCGCAAATAAAAAGATATTTGCGACGACAAGTCGTCACAAAAAATAGATTCCCTTTGGCGGCAAAAATCCGCGCCATTGGGAATTGCGCGCCTAAACTATTTGCGACGACATTGAACTTATTAGCGACGACATGCTTAATTTATTTAATGGGGATTAATTGCGACGACATATCGTCGTAAATAATTAAATATTTGCAACGAAATATGTCGTCGCAAATAATATCGTCGCAAATGACCTTTATTGTTGTAGTGTTGGTTGAGGTACGAAAGAATGCACCTCCATCCTCCCTTTTATATAGATCATAGATGAACGAAACTTTTGACCTTTTCTTTTACTTTTGTACTCTTTTATTTTTACTTTCCACCCTATATTTCCTCGCTCTTTTCTTTTATTGTCTCCCACTTTTTCAATTTTTATCATCTTCACCTTATTATATTTTTTTCTTTCCCTCTCTTTTCTCAAAATTACCCACATAAATATATTTTTTTTCTCTAATTCCCCGTCAAAATAATTTTTTTCTCATACATATACCATTGAAATACATCACTTTTTCAATTTGTGTTTCGCACAAAACGTTTCGCGCGTGACTCAATGCACCCGAATTGTTTCGCATGGAGGTTCTTTTTTTGTTGTTTCTCATTTCATTCCTTTTTTCTTCTTTTGCTTTTGTTTTCTTTTTCTCTTTTGACAAAAAATTAGAATTCAATTATTTGAATTTTTTTCTTTAAATTAAATTTCATATTTATTTATTATTATTATTATCATTTTTTTTGCTGGGAGTTCTTTTCTACTAATAGCATGAAATCTTCGTATAAATCGCAGAAATTTTGTCCACGCTAGAAACTTAAATATCCATTTATATCGCAGAAATTTCTGCATATATATAATTATTCTCATCTGTTAATTTTCTACATCAATTGAGTTATATAATTGAAATTTTTTTTCCACTTCTAACGATAATATAATGGATTTTTACACGGCTATAAACAATTAGTTTTTACTCTATAAAATGTGGTTTTTCTTAACCCATACAATTCATTTTTCATCTTCTCTTTCCTCTTCTTAATATTTTTATCTTTTACATGACAGGAAAATATAATAGATTTCTTGATTCTATCTTGATTTTATATTCAAAAAAATACAAATTATTTATTTTAATGACATTTTAGTTTTTTCTCTACATTTAGTTTCTTAGTTTTTTTTTTTTTTACAAAAAATTAGAATTCAATTTATTGAATTCTTTGTTTTTTTCTCTTTAAATTTAATTTCTTATTTTTTTATTTTTTATTTTATTTTTTGCTGGGAGTTCTTTTCTTCTAACAGTATGAAATCGAGTTCTTTTCTACTAACAGTATGAAATCTTCGTATAAATCACAGAAATTTTGTCCACACTAGAAACTTAAATATCCATTTATATCGTATCATGAGCTCTCTCTTCCTAGAATTTTCATATTACGATCACAAAATATTAATAGAAATCTAAAAATAAATAAGATAAACATACCTAATTAATACCCCAAATAATCCTGAGGGATAAATACCAACTATAAAATTAAATAATAAAAATAATCCCAACGTAACTCTAATATTCAATTACTTGCATGCCTCCCATAAATTGACTGCCACACTCATATGTCATCCTTAAGCAAAAGATATAAATATTAGGGACGTACGTACTCAAAGAATGAAAACTGAATATCCAGAGAAATTCCAGCTTTAAACCCTAACTTCTCATTAAGCCTAGACTCGATCTCTCAATTCTCATCTTAATTTATCCCTTCTAGTTGCCTTCTTCAATATCAATGGAGGTTTCAGAAACAGATCATAATTA
>NW_010361194.1:13646-15231 GCF_000414095.1 Morus notabilis | reverse complement strand
GGCGAGAATCGCAATCTCGGAGGACTTTCGTCCGACGGAATACTCGGTGCGGTTCCTCCCACAGCTGCTGCTGACGACGGTGATGAGCTCACTGCTTTTTTGTTGAAGGCTTTGGATGCTGAAGACTATTATTATGCACAGCTTATGGAGAATTCTCTTCCAACGACGGCAACAACATCTTCCAGTAATATTACTGATGTTAGCCCTCAGAAAGCAAACGACAAGGATTTGGTTTTGAGGGGTCTGGAGGAGGTGAATCAGCTGATTAGTGAGTTCTCCAATCATATTAGTACTCCTATTGCTCCCAATTGGGATACTGCTACTACTAGTACGACATGTTGTTTGTAATACAAAGTTCTTCTAGCCTTCTCTAACGACATGTCGTCTAGAGATGTTGTATAGTTTTTTTGAATTTTGGGAAGTAACTCCTTACATTACTCCTCTCCCATGCAATTTTGCATTACAAATTTAAAAGTCCAAATTTTAAATATTTTAAATAATCCTATATAAGATAAATATTTTACATATTGTAAAACAAATGGAAAATTGTTTGGAATATTTAGTTTTGTAGAAATCTAGAAACAATAAGATAAGCTTAGCACTGTACTGTAGATAATATTATAAGTAATCCTAATACACTTAATATAAATAAAACAAATTTTTTAAAATAAAATCGCAAAAATATTATATTAAAATTAAACAATAAAGAAAACATAAATGCTAATCTTAATATATATATATATATACCCATTTTGAATAGGTTTCGTGATGGTGCTTCCTAAATGAACGAAACATTTCGCTTTTTTTTTTTTTTCTTTACTTTTGTCTTATTTCACTACTACAATAATTTGGCTAATTTGCGACGAAATATATCATGCTATATACACTCACTTCAATGAAATTTTAATAATCAACCTTTCCCAGCAAAGTAAATTATAAATATGCCAAGGCCAAGCTAATGTTGACAAAATATATGCCAAGTAACTAATTAGATAGGCAATATTGAAGATAATTTTTTAGACAATGTTTGAGATTATATTAAAAAGTGTTTGCCATGCACATGTTTAAAGCAAGTCTCGAAAAAACCCGCATGTCGTCGTAAATACTGATTTTTGCGACGAAGTGTCGTCACAGATTTGTTGTCGCAAATAATTAGTCGTAAAAACTTTTTTTGTGATGACACTATGTCGTCGCAACCGTATTTACGCCGACAAAATTTTTTTGCGACAACAGGCGTCGCTAATACGCCGTTGCAAAATTCTCGTGATATTATAATTTTTTACGACGACATTTCAAATTGTCGTCGTAAATAACCTATTTTTTTGCGACAACAAATCTAAAAAAGTTGTCGCAAAAAACCGATATAAATTTTTTTTATAATTTTTAAAAAATGGCAATTACTTAATTTTTAATAATTTTAATTAAAAATTATTATGTTACATACTGAATCTAATTTATTAAGATACATTAAAAGTGAAATATAAATTAATATTAAAAACCGTAAATCTAATGAAATGCATATATAATGTTTAAAAAAATATAAAAGTCTAAATAAAGTGAAAAATAAATTAGTACATATAACGGA
>NW_010361194.1:9916-13320 GCF_000414095.1 Morus notabilis | reverse complement strand
CCTACTCCTATCTTATGTCCTCTACGCATGCCAAGAACTTGCTCCAAAACCCCATGCTCGTCAAAGGCGGGTCTAGTCGAGCTTGAACTAGACTGTGTTCTCTGCGTTTTTCTCTCCTCCTCCAGGGTGTTCTACATAATGTAAGACATTATAATTGTTTTTACGTCTTATAAACCCACTATTTCAGTGTAAAAAAAATTTAATATGAAAAGTAAAAATACTTACAAAAGTCTATTCCGCTTAGGGATTAACCCAAGAGGCCCCGCGACGATGCATGTCCGCCCAATTATCTATGGCAGACATCGGCTCTTGGGTCTCCGTACTGAACTGTCAAATAAATTACATTTGTTAAAATTCTTAAATTCTAACTAAATTTCGGCAGCATAACGACTTATTTTTCATATGATCCAAAAATCAAAACCTGTAAAAAAATAATTTTAAAAGATTTCGGCACACCATAGCTGCAAGATGTGCCACCCAGAACAATCATCACAAACATATAAATACGATAATGAAGTCCAAAAATAACTACTAACCTTCTTATTGCGATGCTGATAGTACGATACCCGACCATGTAAGCTTGGATACTTTTGGTTGCTACGATTAGATTTATTTGTCTCTGATATTTTATGTTTATAATTAACTATAATAAGTAATAGTTACTTGAAATTATGTATAAAAAACCATCAAGTTCTAACAAATCTGTAATTACTTGAAATTTGTCACCGGAGAACCTATCGCAACAACGATCCCAATGAAGTTGATTCCTCATGTTACTCGGGAGACTTTCTCTACCATAGCGTTTGAAGTGGCGGTGCAGGGAACTTTTCCAGTCCTTGTAGCAATTTGATGCCTCTTTATCAACAACAGACCTCAGAATACCGTTCTTATAGTTGTAGTCCATGTTAAACCAGTCCTTGCAAAACAGTTTCACATCGTTAAAACGCATTGTTAACTTTAGTATAAATTATACAAATTATTGCATAAAAAAATATCAGCATCCAGTTCTGAATTGTCCTCTTGTCCATGTCGCTAATGTCCTTCTAAGCATCGTGGAAGGGCTCACATATGTCCCTGGTATGAATACCAACTGTACTTTCAAACCAGGCACCATATTTACCAAGCGCCTTCCAAGTACCTCCCACCTCATCAAATTATACTGTGATTTTTCCGTCTTGAAGGACCTTTTGGGCGATTTCATAACCTTTCGCCCCACCTCAACCTCTACGTTATCGAGGTTCAGGTGTTGTAAGCATATGTAAGTATTTCAAATCAACATGTACTACTACATTTATTTACTATATTATAGAACGGGAAAAAAGTCAGAATAACATACCAGACTCACAAAATGCGGGGACTCTATGAGGACCGGGAGCAGGCTGCGCTCCCCCTGAAGAGCTAGCGTAAGTCGCTATCTGACCAGCCATCAATGCCTGTGAACAAATTCATATTAATAACAATATTTATAAATTCATAGAAGATCATAATATTAAAACGAAAGTTGAGAAAAAGGACAAAGATTACTATTCTTAAATTCTACTCATCATCGCTGCTACATTGTTGATTGTCCCCATCATCATTTATGTCATCATCGTCTTCAAATTCGATGACTTCTCCTCAACGTATTCCTCTAAAGTTTCATCGTCCTCGTCATTAATAAAATCATCAACTACGGGAGACTTATCTTTCATAATTGCATCAACATCGGAGGTGACAACATTAGATGATACATCATGTCGATTCAATACAAATGAGTCAATCTCTGGTAGTTCAACTACTAACTCAATATTTGTAGACTTCGTATCCTGGACTATCATCACATCATCAATGTCAGTTTTTGGAATGTCCCAAATATGTCGATGTCTGAAGTGTTCTACAATCTTCCAGTTTGGATTGTTAAATAAATCGTCTATGTAAAAAACATGCTCTGCTTGAGATGCAAGTATGAATGGTTCATTTTCGGACCACGTATCTTTAACAAAAACACTATTTTTGTAGTGTTGAATCCTTTGCTTCCCCGGACGAGTGTCAAACCACAGACATTTAAAAAGCACAACATAATTGTCGTTCAAGTGGGACAGTTTATAAATATCCTCCAAAACTCCATAATACGTTAGGTTATCAGGTCCGTGAACACAAACACCACTATTTTAAGTACTTCGATTCATATCCCGATTGCGTATCAGAAACTTGACACCATTCACCACACAACCAGGATAACTTCGACATGAGAAGCATGAACCACTTGAAAATGAAAGTATTTGATCATTCACTTCTGGGTCATTCTGCTGTCGAATATTGAAAATCTTTAAGGAGACATGAATTCTTTTTAAAACGAAATTTTTAATAACTTGACAATGTTAATGCAAATTAATTATAAATGTACCTTATTCTTAAACCATTTTGGAAACTCTTTTGATTCAATTTCATCCAATGGTAGGTTTCGACCGCCATCATGAATCTCCCTCTTATGGTCACTGTTTAACATATAATGAAAGTAAGGGAAACGATTGTATGCGACACAATCAATGAACAATTAAGTATCAAAACTGAAAGTAGTACTTACTCAATGAACTGCTGAATTTCTGGACAGTTATGTAGTACGTACCACTCGGCTTTCTCTAACAAATTAGTATCCAAAGTGATGGGGTTCATCTACCCAATTGGCCGACAGCGAGTTTCGAATACAAAAATCTTTTTAATAGTACGATCTTCATCGTCTACCCAATTTCTAGCCAGTCGGTTAAACCGTGTTTCAACTCCAGTTAAATACAATGAACAAAAAGTTAGAGATATTCTACCTGCTTTAGGACAGGTGGGAGATTGTTGGGAATGGTGTCCTAGAAGCATGAGATGTAATAGGATATTTATTATTTATTTAATAAAATAGTTTATTCATTATTTTATGTGCATATATTTATGAATATTTTGTGAATATCAATGAAAATTCCATGATTATTTATGTAACCTTAAACACTGTATATAAGTGTTATATACGAGAGGATAATGTTTAAGGATAATAATCAAAAAGCAATGTTCATAATGAATTTAATTAAAGTTCAGAATCTTTAATTAAAACATTATTAATACATGTCATTCCCATTTAGAATGAAACAGTGTTATCCGCATTGTTAATATGGTGAGATATTGAATGAGTGTATTTCACATAATGAGATTATGTGGAACAAGGACACAGACACAATATGAATTTCTAATAATTTTCGTTAAGTATAGAAATTCTAACTAATTGAGTCTACCGATGGTCATATATAGAATGATCTTAATCATGAGTTCTTAACAGACTCCTATTTATGGATTTGTGTCTTTTGATTTACTCAGTACGGATTTTGAGATCCTGAATCCTATTCCTTGTATTTTGGAGACATGATGAAGTAGGTAGCCGG
>NW_010361194.1:6417-9348 GCF_000414095.1 Morus notabilis | reverse complement strand
AATTCTAAAATTAAACACTCAAAAATAATTAATTGAGAATTAATTATTATTTAAATAAAGTGATTATTTAAATTTGAATTTGAACACATCTAGATTTATCCATTTAAACTTATTTGATAAGTTGTTCAATTTAGAATTCAAATTAATTTAAGTTTGACTTAAATTGGAATTTGAATTTTGAGTCAAAATTGGACTACAGGATAAAGGATGATTTTCTCTTCCTTTCCTATCTGATATTGGCGCCACACAGGGATGAGAATCCCTATCTTGGCCGGCCACACTAAGGGATAAGGGAAAAGAAGATTTTGTTTCAAATTCAAATAGGAGATAATTAATAAGCTTTATCTTGGAGATAGAGATTGGATTCCTTCTATAAGTTTAACTTCTACTCTATAAATAAGAGAATAGTAGAAAATTGTGGATATAATTTTTTGAGACACAATTTTTGATACAATTCTTAAAAACGAATTTTGCCCTAATTTTGAGGTGGCCGAAATTCTCTAAGAGTGAAAAGAAAAAAATTTTCTCCAAAAATTTCACATCGTGCATGCGTTGGTGTTTGTGGAAATTTGAGTGTTTATTGTAACCCGTTTTGTCTCATGTGTGCCCACACACACATCTTCGTGGATTCTAAGAATTGACGGGGAAGACATTAGTTTTCTAAACACAAAACTTTGGAGCAAGGATTGTTCGAGGTCAAAGAACTCAAGTTATCATCCGAGTCGGCCTCCATGTATTTTTCCTAAATGAGTTCTTAATAAAGGAATTAATGAGAGTAATTTATCCGTGCATAAATTAATATAATCTATAGAGTATCTCAAAGGTTTTATGAAAATTTTTGTTATACACGATTCGCCTCCCCCCCACGCTTCCGCATTTGAATTCGATTCGGAAACCAACATCGAACCCTCAGGACGCGCACAATTCTTGACATATTTCTTTAACGATCCAAGAAAACGTTCAAACGGATACATCTATTTTAAGTGAACTGGTCCTCCTCGAATTGCTTCTTCAGGCAAGTGTATAACTAAATGTACCATTATGTCAAAAAAGGCAGGAGGAAAAATTATGCATAAAATAAGCACAATATCTTTTGAGCTTTCTCTAAATCACTTTTCGCAATGTCCTTGAGCATATTAACTCGAAAAATTCCTTAATTCTGTTATTGCATCAACGATCTCTTTCTTCATGAATGGTCGTATCCCTGGTGGCAATAATCGCTACATTATGATGTGACAATCATGTGATTTTAGCCCCGTAATTTTATTATTCCCTTCGATCACATTTTTCTCTAAAATTAAAGCAAATCCATCAGGAAACCTTACTGATTTTAAAAAGTCACGAAACTTTTTACCGTCGTCTGGAGATAGTGTATAAGACGCATGTGGTTTCATCCAACGATCACCGTCTTTGTACAAATGCAACTCCTGGCGCACCCCCATATGTTGCAGATGGATTCTCGCCTTGTCCGTATCCTTACTTTTTCCGTCAATGTCTAGAATTGTGCCCAATAAGCTATCGCATACATTCTTCTCAATATGCATGTCATCTAAGTTGTGACGTAACGACAATGACTTCCAATAAGGCAACTCCCAAAAGATACTCTTCTTTGTCCAATTAAGCTCGCTTGCATGTCTTTTCCGCTTCTTACCACCATATTTTTCATGTTTACCAGGCAATCTAAGGGACACATTTTGTAACTGAGCTAAGATTTGGTGAACAGATTTTTGAGCCGGTGGAGGTCGTTTCTCAACCTTACCATCAAACTTTTTATTTTTTCTCATCCCATGTTTAATAGGAAGCCATTGCCGATGGCCAACAAAACAAGTCTTACTTATTATCCTCTTTGAAGGGGTTGAATCGTTGCAAGTTGGGCATGCTAAATAGCCCTGACCACTCCATCCAGATAAACTACTAGCCTGCATCTGAAATGATGTATTCGAAACTGCATCACGTACAATTACTTCTCCATTCCACAAATCTTTTAGCACATCCACAAGGGGCCTTAAAAAGACATCCATATCCTTTCCGGGTGCATTTGGGCCAAGAATCAACAATGTCAACATCTTATAAGGATCCTTAGTGCAGAACCACGGAGGTAAATTGTAGGTCGTTAAAACCACGGGCCACATATTGTATGAGAGGCTCATGTTCCCGAAAGGATTGAAACCATCAGTGGCCAACCCCAAGCGAATATTTCTCGGCTCACGTGAAAACTCAGGATACTAATCATCTACCTCCTTCCATTCATTACCATCGACTGCATGACGCATTAAATCCTCATCATTTGAACGCCCACGCTGGTGCCACGTCATATCTTTAGCAGTGTGCCGAGAACCGTACAGACGCTTCAACCGATCTACTAACAGGAAATAACATAGTACTTTCCAGGGCACTTGTTTAGTACCCTTTGTCTTTTTTTTCTTCCAATAGGATGTTTTACATACGGGACACGTTTGTAGATCAGCGTTCTCCTTCCAAAACAAAGCACAATCGTACTTGCAGACATGAATTGTTTCGTAACCCAGTCCAAGTTTACTCATGAGCTTCTTCGACTCATAATGAGAAGAAGGTAACTTCACATCCGGGAATGCATCTTTAAATAGATTTAACAGAGCATCCATACACTCATTAGGCGACTTGTATAACACTTTTAAATGCATCAATTTCACTAAGAAATTTAAAGACGAATACTTAGTATAGCCCGGATAAAATCCCACTTGGAGCTCAGAAATTGTAGATCCTTAAATTCAGCGTATTGTGCATCTTCTAGATCCACATGCGTCTCATCCAACATTTCATTGTCATCATTAATCCCAGCAACATCTTCTAAGACTGCAAACATCTCGTCTACTGGTTGATTAACTATTGGGTTGACACCTGAAACCACTTCTACTTCACCATGGTGAATCCATGTACTATACAATGGAT
>NW_010361194.1:4525-5306 GCF_000414095.1 Morus notabilis | reverse complement strand
TCGGAAGAGAGAGAAAGAGAGAAAGTTAGAGAGAGAGAGATTGAAATTGGGGGAAAAGGAAGAGGAAGAAGTTAGGGTATAATAGATCAGACTGTCGTCGCAATTAAATTTAAAATGTCGTCGCAAATACCACACATCTGAAATTATTTGCGATGACATTGTCGTCGCAAATAAATTTAAAATGTCATCGCAAATACCCCACATCTGAAATTATTTGTGACGACAATATGTCATCGCAAATAATCATTCCACCGCGTTTATTCTTGGTCAAATATGTATAGCTTATTTGCGGTAAACATCGTTGCATATAGAGTGATATTATTTGCGACGACACGTGTCGTCGCAAATAAAAAGATATTTGCGACGACAAGTCGTCACAAAAAATGGATTCCCTTTGGCGGCAAAAATCCGCGCCATTGGGAATTGCGCGCCTAAACTATTTGCGATGACATTAAACTTATTAGCGACGAAATGCTTAATTTATTTAATGGGGATTAATTGTGATGACATGTCATCGCAAATAATTAAATATTTACAACGACATATGTCGTCGCAAATAATATCGTCGCAAATGACCTTTATTGTTGTAGTGTTGGTTGAGGTACGAAAGAATGCACCTCCATCCTCCCTTCTATATAGATCATAGATGAACGAAACTTTTGACCTTTTCTTTTACTTTTGTACTCTTTTATTTTTACTTTCCACCCTATATTTCCTCTCTCTTTTCTTTTATTGTCTCCCACTTTTTCAATTTTTATCATCTTCACCTTATTATATTTTT
>NW_010361194.1:0-4057 GCF_000414095.1 Morus notabilis | reverse complement strand
TTCCACGCTAGAAACTTAAATATCCATCTATATCGTATCACAAAATATTACTTGAAATCTAAAAATAAATAAGATAAACATACCTAAATACCCCAAATAATCCTGAGGGATAAATACCAACTTCCCAACGTAACTCTAATATTCAATTCCTTGCATGCCACCCATAAATTAACCGCCACTGATCATATGTTATCCTTAAGCAAAAGGTATAAATATTAGGGACGTACGTACTCAAAGAAGAAAACTGAATATCCAAAGAAATTCCAGCTTTAAACCCTAACTTCTCATTAAGCCTAGACTCGATCTCTCAATTCTCATCTTAATTTATCCCTTCTAGTTGCCTTCTTCAATATCAATGGTGGTTTCAGAAACAGATCATAATTATGATCAAATGGAGGGCTATCGTGTAGAAGAAACAGCCGTGTTGAATTATTATTGTCCTCCTGGCTACAGATTTGCACCCAGCGATGAAGAACTTATCATGTATTACTTGATACCGAAGAGCCAGGACCAGATTTTTGAGCCAAACTGCATCATTTCAGAGATTACTTTGTCCGATTATACTCCTGAGGAAATAGCAGGTTAGAAACAAATTACCACTTTCTTGCCTTTTCTTTTCTTTTTTGATTTGTTATACTTTTTCTCATTCCTTGGTTTTGAAGTTAAAGATTTCTTTTCACGATAATTACTTTCATGGTTTGCGTTTTACTTCAGTTACTTCTAGTCGTGATTATTATGAAATCTGATATATTCTTTCATAATTGAAAGCAAGATTAACTAATTTACGCATATAATAGAGAGAAGGAAGAACTTATATATGCTTACTTTGTTTCATTTATATTCTTAAAATCTGCCTTTGCTTTGGAATCAACATCAATATTTTTCTTTTTAGGAAAACGATCGATGCATGGAAGATCTTTAGGTAGATTAAATGCGGAAAACGTTTTACAAGTTTTGCTTACTTCATATGTTAATCTGAATTAATGTTGTGCAGAGAAATACAAGCCACAAGTAGAGGGAACATGGTACTTTTTTACGCTGAAAGTTCGAAAGTCGAACAATGGAAAGCGACGGAACCGACTCGCTGGAGATGGATATTGGAGACTAGCAAACACAACAGATGTATACTCCGATAATGGCGTGAAAATTGGATCCAAGAGTTTATTGGGTTTCCATAGAGTAATCCCAAATGTAAAGGAGGAAAAGACTGATTGGATTATGCATGAATTCTCAGTACTCCCTAGTTTGGATCGAAAGAGAAAACTTACTACTCTTGGAGAAGAAGACATGCTCAAGGTATGAGACTTTTACTCTCGTTCCTTCTCCTTACACTTATTTTTAATTTTTAAATTTTAGACCAAATCTCATTAGTTTTTTTAGCCCCGAATTTTTAAATCGTCTCGAAACGAGCCCCAATCCCTCTGACTCTTTTATTAATTTTTCAGTTGTGCCCTAAATATGTAAAATTATTACATGATTAAATGCGACTAAACCGCCCATATTGCTCTTTAGTTTTCATTAGCGTCATATATCCTTCCTTTTTCTCCAACTATATTAAATTAACACTTGGTTTTCGTTCCAGCTTGAAGATGGCTATGTTCTTTGTCAGATGTATAAGAGAGGCTCCACTAAAACCAACAAAGTTCTGAGGAGATCAAACAAAAACACAGAGCTCCAAATTCTGCCTCATAATTATGTGGAGACTGCGCCAGCTAATTTAGAATATCATGCGCATGATGATCATGATCAGAACTCAATGCTTCTCTCGAAGACGCCCGGCCGCATTGATCACGGAGCACTAACCCTCGTGGAAAACCCGCCTTCCACGTCGGTCTCCGGCGAGAATCGCAATCTCGGAGGACTTTCGTCCGACGGAATACTCGGTGCGGTTCCTCCCACAGCTGCTGCTGACGACGGTGATGAGCTCACTGCTTTTTTGTTGAAGGCTTTGGATGCTGAAGACTATTATTATGCACAGCTTATGGAGAATTCTCTTCCAACGACGGCAACAACATCTTCCAGTAATATTACTGATGTTAGCCCTCAGAAAGCAAACGACAAGGATTTGGTTTTGAGGGGTCTGGAGGAGGTGAATCAGCTGATTAGTGAGTTCTCCAATCATATTAGTACTCCTATTGCTCCCAATTGGGATACTGCTACTACTAGTACGACATGTTGTTTGTAATACAAAGTTCTGTTGGATTTCTTTTCCTTAAGTTTCGGTAACCAACCGAAACAATCCTCTCAAAACGTGGTCCATTATATTTCCCACTTAAGAAACGTGATTGGTCACGTTCATCTCACGCTTATCTGCAGTTGTCCACCGTTGCCCACGTTCGGTGCACGTCCGTGAAAAACTCTGTGATGGGCAGAGTCTATAAAAGAGGATAGAGCACATTAGTTTTGGGTCCCTAAGCCTGCTATCTCCATTCAGTCAGTATATACACCATCAAACGAGAGATTGAAGAGGTTTAGAAGAACCAAAACCCGAGTTTCTATTTTTTCACCGAGAGCTTCAATGGCCGGAGGTGTTTTTTCTCGTTCCGTTCATTTCAATTCCGCATTGATCTAATTGCCATTTAGGATCCTTATGAGCACGTTTAGATCATTTAGAAATTCTAACATTTGGTATCAGAGCCTTAGTTTGCCTCTGCCTTGTATCCTCTCGTTCTGCTCATGTGAAATGCCGTGAGAGAAAATTTTTTGGCAACTATTGATTTTGACGTTTTTGATGGAAACTAAGATTAGGAATCATTGGGTAATTGAATTCATATCATTTCTGAGTTTTAAACATCAATTTTGGTCGTCAAAATCAAGAGAAAAAGTCAAGTTTTTTGTTCGGGTTGAAACCGGGTCGAAATGACCCGGCTGGAGGTTGAAGAAGGATCAACAGTTTGAAAAAACGACATGTCGTTTTGCCCTTTGGGTATATAAAATGACATGTCGTTTCTGTTGAATAATGAGTGCAGGCCATTTCAAAACAACATGTCGTTTTCATTTGGAAAGGAAAACGACATGTCGTTTCTGATTAATGCTAATCAGCCTCATCAGGAACAAAACGACTTGTCGTTTTTGGATGAAGCAAAAAAAAAAAGGAAGAAAACCCGAAAATTTAAAAAAAAAATTATAAATTCAGTATATATATGGGTATTTAGTAGATGTTCACCCATTTTATAATTTTTTATGGAATTTTCATAAGTAAAACATATAAATGAAAGGTTCATTAATTTTTATGTGTTTAATGGATTAATTCAAATATTTTGGGTTAATATTGCATATAGTTTCAAGCAATTAAATATGAACCTTTATGATTTATTAATGTTAAGTAATCCATATAATTTTAATTAATTAGGGAGTAGACACAGCATCTTTAATTACTCAAAATTATATATATTAAGTGATTCTGGATTACATTATCACATTAATTGTGATTAATCATATGTAATATAATAAATTTTATCCCACAGGAATTTTTATTATATTTGTATGATTAATTAGGATAGAATATCAAATTAAATTTCTTAACTTACCCACAGGAATTAGGAAATAAAGCGTAATTTGATAGTTTTATCATAAGATCAAAGAAGGATCTAATTAAGTTAAAACTTTAGCCCACAGGCAAGTTTTATGTCACTAGATTCAAAGAACATGATTTACATTGGTAAAACATGATATAAGTTTATGAGTCTCAAAATTTTAATTATAAGCATGTGTTTAATTTTTACAGTTATACAACCTACAAATTTCTCTGATACGAAGTGTGACATTCCTGAACTGAGGGGTGATAACGATAAGATGTGGAAGGAGAGAGTCCTTCTTCATTTAGGGTGGATGGACATTGATTATGCTATAAGGAAAGGCGAACCAGTCATTACTCCGACCAGCACCCCAAATGAAATTGCTCTTTATGAACAATGGGAGCGATCCAATCGCCTCAGTGTGATGTTCATTAAGACTAAGATATCTGCTGGCATTCGTGGTTCAGTTGATCAGCATACCAATGTCAAAGCATTACTGAAGGCCATTGATGAACAGTTTGAGTCTTCAGATAAGGCAC
>NW_010361193.1:950-1108 GCF_000414095.1 Morus notabilis | reverse complement strand
TCTTTAATCTAACGGTTGATGGGCCCCGTTACGACAGCAACATTTGTCGTCCTTCCCGGGGCGGTTGTAGTGCGCAAAGGGAGCTTCGATCTAACGGCTGATGGGCCCCGTTTCGACACCAAACGTTGTCGCCATTCTAGTGGCGGTGGTAGAGCGCG
>NW_010361193.1:0-883 GCF_000414095.1 Morus notabilis | reverse complement strand
GCGATCGTGATGAGAGCTTCAATCTAACGGCTGATGGGCCCCGTTACGACCCCAAAAGTTGTCGCCGTTCCCATGGCAGTTGTAGATCACGAAGAGAGCTTCGATCTAACGGCTGATGGGCCCTGTTATGACACCAAAATTTGTCGCCCTTCCCAGGGCGGTTGTAGAGTGCGAAGAAAGCTTCGATCTAGCGGCTGATCGGCCTCATTTCAACACCAAACGTTGTCGCCTTTCCAGTGGCGATGGTAGGGCACGAAGAGAGCTTCGATATAACATCTGATGGGCCGGCCCCGTTACGACACCAAAAGTTTTCACCGTTCCCATGCCATTCGTAGATCGCGATGAGAGCTTCGATCTAACGGCTGATGGGCCCCGTTACGACACCAAAAGTTTTCACCGTTCCCATGCCATTCGTAGATCGCGATGAGAGCTTCGATCTAACGGCTGATGGGCCCCGTTACGACACCAAAAGTTTTCACCGTTCCCATGCCATTCGTAGATCGCGATGAGAGCTTCGATCTAACGGCTGATGGGCCCCGTTACGACACCAAAAGTTTTCACCGTTCCCATGCCATTCGTAGATCGCGATGAGAGCTTCGATCTAACGGCTGATGGGGCCCGTTATGACACCAAAATTTGTCGCCCTTCCCAGGGCGGTTGTAGAGTGCGAAGAAAGCTTCGATCTAGCGGCTGATCGGCCTCATTTCAACACCAAACGTTGTCGCCTTTCCAGTGGCGAT
This sequence comes from Morus notabilis, assembly GCF_000414095.1. Taxonomy (NCBI): domain Eukaryota; kingdom Viridiplantae; phylum Streptophyta; class Magnoliopsida; order Rosales; family Moraceae; genus Morus; species Morus notabilis. Next base: position 143 of record NW_010361193.1, on the reverse strand, counting down.
GGTAGGGCACGAAGAGAGCTTCGATCAAAACACTGATGGGCCCCATTTCAACCCCAAAAGTTGTCGCCATTCCCGTGGCGGTTGTAGGGCGCTGAGAGAGCATCGATCTAACGCCCGATGGGCCCCGTTAGGACACCAAAAGT
>NW_010361192.1:264474-264570 GCF_000414095.1 Morus notabilis | reverse complement strand
GGAAAAGTGGCCCAGGCTGCCGCCTTTCATAACACGCTAAAAGTGGCCCTGGCACTCGCCTTTCATAACACGCTAAAAGTGGCCCTGGCAGCCGCC
>NW_010361192.1:263549-264418 GCF_000414095.1 Morus notabilis | reverse complement strand
AGACAGCCGCCTTTCATATCACGCTAAAAGTGGCCCTGGCAGCCGCCTTTGATAACAAGCTAAAAGTGGCCCAGGCAGCCGCCATTGATAACACGCTAAAAGTGGCCCAGGCAGATGCCTTTGATAACACACTAATAGTGGCCCAGTCATCCACCTTTGATAACACATTAAAAGTGGCCCAGACAGTCACCTTTGATAACAAGCTAAAAGTGGCCCAGTCAGCCGCTTGTGATAACAGGCTAAAAGTGGCCCAGGCAAGCACCTTTTGTAACACGCTAAAAGTGGCCCAGGAAGACGCCTTTGATAACACGATAAAAGTAGCCCAGGCAGCCGCCTTTCATATCACGCTAAAAGTGGCCCTGGCATCCGCCTTTGATAGCAAGTGAAAAGTGGCCCAGGCATCCGCCTTTCATAACACGCTAAAAGTGGCCCAGGCAGCCGCCTTTCATATCACGCTAAAAGTGGCCCTGGCATCCGCCTTTGATAGCAAGTGAAAAGTGGCCCAGGCATCCGCCTTTCATAACACGCTAAAAGTGGCCCAGGCAGCCGCCTTTCATATCACGCTAAAAGTGGCCCTGGCAGCCGCCTTTCATAACAAGCTAAAAGTGGCCCAGGCAGCCGCCATTGTTAACACGCTAAAAGTGGCCCAAGTAGCTGCCTTTGATTACACACTAAAAGGGGTCCAGTCATCCACTTTTGATAACACATTAAAAGTGGCCCGGATAGCTGCCTTTGATAACAAGCTAAAAGTGGCCCAGGCAGCGACTTTTGCTAATGCGCAAGAAGTGGCCCAGGCAGCCGCCTTTGATAACGCGCTAAAAGTGGCCCAGGCAGCCGCTTTCGATAACATAGGCAGGCGCCCTTGATCA
>NW_010361192.1:261245-263436 GCF_000414095.1 Morus notabilis | reverse complement strand
AAGGTTGCGCGGGCAGCCGCCTTTCATAACACATGCAGCCGCCTTTGATCACATGCTAAAAGTGGCTTAGGTAGCCGCCTTTCATAACACGCTAAAAGTGGCCCAGACAGCTGCCTTTAATAACATGCTAAAAGTGCCCTAAATAGCCGCCTTTGATAAAACGCTAAAAGTGGCCTGACAGCCGACTTTGATAACACGCAAAGTGGTCCAGGCAGCCGCCTTTCATATCACGTGAAAAGTGGCCCGGGCAGCCGCCTTTCATAACACGCTAAAAGTGGCCCTGGCAGCCACCTTCGATAATGCGCTAAAAGCAGCCCAAGTAGCCGCCTTGGATAACATGTTAAAAGTGGGCCGGCAACTGCCTTTGATAACACGCTAAAAGTGGCCCAGGCAGCCACCTTTCATATCACGCTAAAAGTGGCCCTGGCAGCCGCCTTTGATAGCAAGTGAAAAGTGGCCCAGGCAGCCGCCTTTCATATCACGCTAAAAGTGGCCCTGGCAGCCGCCTTTGATAGCAAGTGAAAAGTGGCCCAGGCAGCCGCCTTTCATATCACGCTAAAAGTGGCCCTGGCAGCCGCCTTTGATAGCAAGTGAAAAGTGGCCCAGGCAGCCGCCTTTCATATCACGCTAAAAGTGGCCCTGGCAGCCGCCTTTGATAGCAAGTGAAAAGTGGCCCAGGCAGCCGCCTTTCATATCACGCTAAAAGTGGCCCTGGCAGCCGCCTTTGATAGCAAGTGAAAAGTGGCCCAGGCAGCCGCCTTTCATATCACGCTAAAAGTGGCCCTGGCAGCCGCCTTTGATAGCAAGTGAAAAGTGGCCCAGGCAGCCGCCTTTCATATCACGCTAAAAGTGGCCCTGGCAGCCGCCTTTGATAGCAAGTGAAAAGTGGCCCAGGCAGCCGCCTTTCATATCACGCTAAAAGTGGCCCTGGCAGCCGCCTTTGATAGCAAGTGAAAAGTGGCCCAGGCAGCCGCCTTTCATATCACGCTAAAAGTGGCCCTGGCAGCCGCCTTTGATAGCAAGTGAAAAGTGGCCCAGGCAGCCGCCTTTCATATCACGCTAAAAGTGGCCCTGGCAGCCGCCTTTGATAGCAAGTGAAAAGTGGCCCAGGCAGCCGCCTTTCATATCACGCTAAAAGTGGCCCTGGCAGCCGCCTTTGATAGCAAGTGAAAAGTGGCCCAGGCAGCCGCCTTTCATATCACGCTAAAAGTGGCCCTGGCAGCCGCCTTTGATAGCAAGTGAAAAGTGGCCCAGGCAGCCGCCTTTCATATCACGCTAAAAGTGGCCCTGGCAGCCGCCTTTGATAGCAAGTGAAAAGTGGCCCAGGCAGCCGCCTTTCATATCACGCTAAAAGTGGCCCTGGCAGCCGCCTTTGATAGCAAGTGAAAAGTGGCCCAGGCAGCCGCCTTTCATATCACGCTAAAAGTGGCCCTGGCAGCCGCCTTTGATAGCAAGTGAAAAGTGGCCCAGGCAGCCGCCTTTCATATCACGCTAAAAGTGGCCCTGGCAGCCGCCTTTGATAGCAAGTGAAAAGTGGCCCAGGCAGCCGCCTTTCATATCACGCTAAAAGTGGCCCTGGCAGCCGCCTTTGATAGCAAGTGAAAAGTGGCCCAGGCAGCCGCCTTTCATATCACGCTAAAAGTGGCCCTGGCAGCCGCCTTTGATAGCAAGTGAAAAGTGGCCCAGGCAGCCGCCTTTCATATCACGCTAAAAGTGGCCCTGGCAGCCGCCTTTGATAGCAAGTGAAAAGTGGCCCAGGCAGCCGCCTTTCATATCACGCTAAAAGTGGCCCTGGCAGCCGCCTTTGATAGCAAGTGAAAAGTGGCCCAGGCAGCCGCCTTTCATATCACGCTAAAAGTGGCCCTGGCAGCCGCCTTTGATAGCAAGTGAAAAGTGGCCCAGGCAGCCGCCTTTCATATCACGCTAAAAGTGGCCCTAGCAGCCGCCTTTGATAACAAGCTAAAAGTGGCCCAGGCAGCCGCCATTGATAACCCGCTAAAAGTGGCCCAAGCAGATGCCTTTGATAACACACTAATAGTGGCCCAGTCATCCACCTTTGATAACACATTAAAAGTGGCCCAGACAGTCGCCTTTGATAACAAGCTAAAAGTGGCCCAGTCAGCCGCTTGTGATAACAGGCTAAAAGTGGCCCAGGCAAGCACCTTTTGTAACACGCTAAAAGTGGCCCAGG
>NW_010361192.1:259212-261195 GCF_000414095.1 Morus notabilis | reverse complement strand
GAAAAGTGGCCCAGGCAGCCGCCTTTCATAACACGCTAAAAGTGGCCCAGGCAGTCGCCTTTCATAACATGCTAAAATTGGCCCTGGCAGCCGCCTTTGATAATGTGGCCCGGCAACCGCCTTGGATAACACGCTAAAAGTGGCCCAGACAGCCGCCTTTCATATCACGCTAAAAGTGGCCCTGGCAGCCGCCTTTGATAACAAGCTAAAAGTGGCCCAGGCAGCCGCCATTGCTAACCCGCTAAAAGTGGCCCAGGCAGCTGCCTTTGATAACACACTTAAAGGGGCCCAGTCATCCACCTTTGATAACACATTAAAAGTGGCCCAGATAGCCGCCTTTGATAACAAGCTAAAAGTGGCCCAGGCAGCGACTTTTGTTAACACGCTAAAAGTGGCCCAGGCAGCCGCCTTTGATAACGCGCTAAAAGTGGCCTAGGCAGCCGCTTTCAATAACATAGGCAGCCGCCTTTGATCACAAGCTAAAAGTGGCCCAGGCAGTCACCTTTGATAACATGCTGAAAGCGGCCCAGGCAGGCGCATTTGATAACACGTTAAAAGTGGCCCGGCAACGGCGTTTGATTTCACGCTAAAAGTTGCGCAGGCAACCGCCTTTCATAACACATGCAGCAGCCTTTGATCACATGCCAAAAATGGCTCAGGTAGCCGCCTTTCATAACACGCTAAAAGTGGCCCAGACAGCTGCCTTTGATAACACGCTAAAAGTGCCCTAAATAGCCACCTTTGATAAAACGCTAAATGTGGCCCGGCAACTGCCTTTGATAACACGCTAAAAGTGGTCCAGGCAGCCGCCTTTCATAACACGCTAAAAGTGGCCCAGGCAGCCGCCTTTGATAACAAGCTAAAAGGGGCCCAGGCAGCGGCTTTTGTTAACACGCAAGAAGGGGCCCAGGCAGCCGCCTTTGATAACAAGCTAAAAGGGGCCCAGGCAGCGGCTTTTGTTAACACGCAAGAAGGGGCCCAGGCAGCCGCCTTTGATAACAAGCTAAAAGGGGCCCAGGCAGCGGCTTTTGTTAACACGCAAGAAGGGGCCCAGGCAGCCGCCTTTGATAACAAGCTAAAAGGGGCCCAGGCAGCGGCTTTTGTTAACACGCAAGAAGGGGCCCAGGCAGCCGCCTTTGATAACAAGCTAAAAGGGGCCCAGGCAGCGGCTTTTGTTAACACGCAAGAAGGGGCCCAGGCAGCCGCCTTTGATAACAAGCTAAAAGGGGCCCAGGCAGCGGCTTTTGTTAACACGCAAGAAGGGGCCCAGGCAGCCGCCTTTGATAACAAGCTAAAAGGGGCCCAGGCAGCGGCTTTTGTTAACACGCAAGAAGGGGCCCAGGCAGCCGCCTTTGATAACAAGCTAAAAGGGGCCCAGGCAGCGGCTTTTGTTAACACGCAAGAAGGGGCCCAGGCAGCCGCCTTTGATAACAAGCTAAAAGGGGCCCAGGCAGCGGCTTTTGTTAACACGCAAGAAGGGGCCCAGGCAGCCGCCTTTGATAACAAGCTAAAAGGGGCCCAGGCAGCGGCTTTTGTTAACACGCAAGAAGGGGCCCAGGCAGCCGCCTTTGATAACGCGCTAAAAGTGGCCCAGGCAGTCACCTTTGATAACATGCTAAAAGCGGCCCAGGCAGGCGCATTTGATAACACGTTAAAAGTGGCCTGGCAACTGCGTTTGATTACACGCTAAAGGTGGCGCAGGCAGCCGCCTTTCATAACACATGCAGCCGCCTTTGATCACATGCTAAAAGTGGCTTAGATAGCCGCCTTTCATAACACGCTAAAAGTGGCCCAGCCAACTGCCTTTGATAACACGCTAAAAGTGCCCTAAATAGTCGCCTTTGATAAAACGCTAAAAGTGGCCTGACAATCGACTTTGATAACACGCTAAAAGTGGTCCAGGCAGCCGCCTTTCATATCACGCGAAAAGTGGCCCGGGCAGCCGCCTTTCATAACACGCTAAAAGTGGCCCTGGCAGCCACC
>NW_010361192.1:257639-258566 GCF_000414095.1 Morus notabilis | reverse complement strand
CGCCTTTGATACCACGCTAAAAGTGGTCCAGGCAGCCGCCTTTCATATCACGCGAAAAGTGGCCCTGGCAGCTGCCTTTGATAACAAGCAAAAAGTGGCCCGGGCAGCCGCCTTTCACAACACGCTAAAAGTGGCCCTGGCAACCACCTTAGATAATTCGCTAAAAGTGGCCCAAGTAGCCGCCTTTGATAACATGCTAAAAGTGGCCCAGGCAGCCGCCATTGATAACACGCTAAAAGTGGCCCAGGCAGCTGGCTTTGATAACACACTAAAACTGGCCCAGTCATCCACCTTTGATAACACGTTAAAAGTGGCCCAGACAGCCGCCTTTGATAACAAGCTAAAAGTGGCCCAGGCAGCCGCCTGTGATAACACGCTAAAAGTGGCCCAGACAGGCACCTTTTGTAACACGCTAAAAGTGGCCCAGGAAGTCGCCTTTGATAACACGATAAAAGTGGCCTACGCAGCCGCCTTTCATATCACGCTAAAAGTGGCCCTGGCAGCCGCCTTTGATAGCAAGTGAAAAGTGGCCCAGGCATCCCCCTTTCATAACACGCTAAAAGTGGCCCAGGCAGTCGCCTTTCATAACACGCTAAAAGTGGCCCTGGCAGCCGCCTTTGATAATGCGCTAAAAGTGGCCCAAGTAGCCGCCTTTGATAACATGTTAAAAGTGGCCTGGCAACCGCGTTTGATAACACGCTAAAAGTGGCCCAGACAGCCACCTTTCATATCACGCTAAAAGTGGCCCTGGCAGCTGCCTTTGATAGCAAGTGAAAAGTGGCCCAGGTTGCCGCCTTTCATAACACGCTAAAAGTGGCCCAGGCAGTCGCCTTTCATAACACGCTAAAAGTGGCCCTGGCAGCCGCCTTTGATAATGCGCTAAAAGTGGCCCAAGTAGCCGCCTTTGATAACATGTTAAAAGTGGCC
>NW_010361192.1:223040-257547 GCF_000414095.1 Morus notabilis | reverse complement strand
AAAGGGGCCCGGGAAGCTGCCTTTCATAACACGCTAAAAGTGGCCCTGGCAGCCGCCTTTGATAATGCGCTAAAAGTGACCCAAGTAGCCGCCTTTGATAACATGTTAAAAGTGACCCGGCAACCGCCTTTGATAACATGCTAAAAGTGGCCCAGACAGCCGCCTTTCATATCATGCTAAAAGTGGCCCTCGCAGCCGCCATTGATAACAGGTTAAAAGTGGCCCAGGCAGCCGCCATTGCTAACACGCTAAAAGTGGCCCAGGCAGCTGCCTTTGATAACATTCTAAAAGGGGCCCAGTCATCCACCTTTGATAACACGTTAAAAGTGGCCAAGATAGCCACCTTTGATAACAAGCTAAAAGTGGCCCAGGCAGCGGCTTTTGATAACGCGCTAGAAGTGGCCCAGGCAGCCGCCTTTTATAATGCGCTAAAAGTGGCCCAGGCAGCCACTTTCGATAACATAGGCAGCCGCCTTTGATCACAAGCTAAAAGTGGCCCAGACAGTCACCTTTGATAACATGCTAAAAGCGGCCCAGGCAGGCGCATTTGATAACACGTTAAAAGTGGCCCGACAACTGCGTTTGATAACACGCTAAAGGTTGCGCAGGCAGCTGCCTTTCATAACATGTGCAGCCGCCTTTGATCACATGCTAAAAGTGGCTCAGGTAGCGGCCTTTCATAACACGCTAAAAGTGGCCCAGACACCTGCCTTTGATAACATGCTAAAAGTGCCCTAAATAGCCGCCTTTGATAAAACGCTAAAAGTGGCCCGGCAACCGCCATTGAAAACACGCTAAAAGTGGTCCAGGCAGCCGCCTTTCATATCACGCGAAAAGTGGCCCGGGCAGCCGCCTTTCATAACACGCTAAAAGTGGCCCTGGCAGCCGCCTTTGATAATGCGCTAAAAGTGGCCCAAGCCGCCTTTGATAACAAGCTAAAAATTGCCCCGCCACCCGCCTTTGATAACACGCTAAAAGTGGCCCAGGCAGCCGCCTTTCGTATCACGCTAAAAGTGGCCCTGGCAGCCGCCTTTGATAACAAGCTAAAAGTGGCCCAGGAAACCGCAATTGATGACATGCTAAAAGTGGCCCAGGCAGCTGGCTTTGATAACACATTAAAGGTGGCCCAGTCATCCACCTTTGATAACACGTTAAAAGTGCCCCAGATAGTCGCCTTTGATAACAAGCTAAAAGTGGCCCAGGCAGCCGCTTGTGATAACAGGCTAAAAGTGGCCCAGGCAGGCACCTATTGTAACACGCTAAAAGTGGCCCAGGAAACCGCCTTTGATAACACGATAAAAGTGGCCCAGGCAGCCGCCTTTCATATCACGCTAAAAGTGGCCCAGGAAGCCGCCTTTGATAACACGATAAAAGTGGCCGAGGCAGCCACCTTTCATAACACGCTAAAAGTGGCCCAGGCAGTCGCCTTTCATAGCACGCTAAAAGTGGCCGTGGCAGCCGCCTTTGATAACGCGCTAAAAGTGGCCCAAGTAGCCGCCTTTGATAACATGTTAAAAGTGGCCCGGCAACCGCCTTGGATAACACTCTAAAAGTGGCCCAGACAGCCGCCTTTCATATCACGCTAAAAGTGGCCCTGGCAGCCGCCTTTGATAACAAGCTAAAAGTGGCCCAGGCAGCCGCCATTGCTAACACGCTAAAAGTGGCCCAGGCAGTTACCTTTGATAACACACTAAAAGGGGCCCAGTCATCCACCTTTGATAACACATTAAAAGTGGCCCAAATAGCCGCCTTTGATAACAAGCTAAAAGTGGCCCAGGCAGGCGCATTTAATAACACGTTAAAAGTGGCCCGGCGACTGCGTTTGATAACACGTTAAAGGTTGCGCAGGCAGCCGCCTTTCATAACACATGCAGCCGCCTTTGATCACATGCTAAAAGTGGCTTAGGTAGCCGCCTTTCATAACACGCTAAAAGTGGCCCGGACAGCTGCCTTTGATAACATGCTAAAAGTGCCCTAAATAGCCGCCTTGATAAAATGTTAAAAGTGGCCTGACAACCGACTTTGATAACACGCTAAAAGTGGTCCAGGCAGCCGCCTTTCATATCACGTGAAAAGTGGCCCGGCAGCCGCCTTTCATAACACGCTAAAAGTGGCCCTGGCAGCCACCTATGATAATGCGCTAAAAGTGGCCCAAGTAGCCGCCTTTGAAAACATGTTAAAAGTGGCCCGGCAACCGCCTTTGATAACACGCTAAAAGTGGCCCGGGCAGCCGCCTTTCATATCACGCTAAACGTGGCCCTGGCAGCCGCCTTTGTTAACAAGCTAAAAGTGGCCCAGGCAGCCACAATTGATAACACGCTAAAAGTGGCCCAGGCAGCTGCCTTTGATAACACACTAAAAGTGGCCCAGTCATCCACCTTTCATAACACGTTAAAAGTGGCCCAGACAGCCGCCTTTTATAACAAGCTAAAAGTGGCCCAGGCAGCCGCCTGTGCTAACACGCTAAAAGTGGCCCAGGCAGCCGCCTGTGCTAACACGCTAAAAGTGGCCTAGGCAGGCACCTTTTGTAACACGCTAAAAGTGGCCCAGGAAGCCGCCTTTGATAACACAATAAAAGTGGCCCAGGCAACTGCCTTTCATATCACACAAAAAGTGGCCCTGGCAGCCGCCTTTGATAGCAAGTGAAAAGTGGCCCAGGCAGCCGCCTTTCATAGCACGCTAAAAGTGGCCCAGGCAGTCGCCTTTCATAACACGCTAAAAGTGGCCCTGGCAGCCGCCTTTGATAATGCGCTAAAAGTGCCCCAAGTAGCTGCCTTTGATAGCATGTTAAAAGTGGCCCGGCAACCACCTTGGAAAACACGCTAAAAGTGGCCCAGACAGCCGCCTTTGCTAACAAGCTAAAAGTGGCCCAGGCAGCCGCCATTGCTAACACGCTAAAAGTGGCCCAGGCAGCTGCCTTTGATAACACACTAAAAGGGGCCCAGTCATCCACCTTTGATAACACGTTAAAAGTAGCCCAGATAGCCGCCTTTGATAACAAGCTAAAAGCTGCCCAGGCAGCGGCTTTTGATAACGAGCTAGAAGTGGCCCAGGCAGTCGCCTTTGATAACGCGCTAAAAGTGGCCCAGGCAGCCGCTTTCGATAACATAGGCAGCCGCCTGTGAACACAAGCAAAAAGTGGCCTAGACAGTCACCTTTGATAACATGCTAAATGCGGCCCAGGGAGGCGCATTTGATAACACGTTAAAAGTGGCCCGGCAACTGCGTTTGATAACACGCTAAAGGTTGCGCAGGCAGCTGCCTTCATAACACATGCACCCGCCTTTGATCACATGCTAAAAGTGGCTCAGGTAGCCGCCTTTCATAACACGCTAAAACTGGCCTAGACAGCTGCCTTTGATAACACGCTAAAAGTGCCCTAAATAGCCGCCTTTGATAAAACGCTAAAAGTGGCCCAGCAACCGCCTTTGATAACACGCTAAAAGTGGACCAGGCAGCCGCCTTTACTATCACGCGAAAAGTTGCCCGGGCAGCCGCCTTTCATAACACGCTAAAAGTGGCCCTGGCAGCCACCTTTGATAATGCGCTAAAGTGGCCCAAGTAGCCGCCTTTGATAACATATTAAAAGTGGCCCGGCAACCGCCTTTGATAACATGCTAAAAGTGGCCCAGGCAGCCGCCTTTCATATCACGCTACAAGTGGCCCTGGTAGCCGCCTTTGATAACAAGCTAAAAGTGGCCCAGGCAGCCGCAATTGATAACACGCTAAAAGTGGCCCAGGCAGCTGACTTTGATAACACACTAAAAGAGGCCCAGTCATCCACCTTTGATAACACGTTAAAAGTGGCCCAGACAACCGCCTTTGATAACAAGCTAAAAGTGGCCCAGGCAGCCGCAATTGATAACACGCTAAAAGTGGCCCAGGCAGGCACCTTTTGTAACACGCTAAAAGTGGCCCAGGAAGCCGCCTTTGATAACACGATAAAAGTGGCCCAGGTAGTTGCCTTTCATATCACGCTAAAAGTGTCCCTGGCAGCCGCCTTGTATAACACGCTAAAAGTGGCCCATGCAGTCGCCTTTCATAACATGCTAAAAGTGGCCCTGCCAGCCGCCTTTGATAATGCGCTAAAAGTGGCCCAAGTAGCTGCCTTTGATAACATGTTAAAAGTGGCCTGGCAACCGCCTTTGATAACACGCTAAAAGTGGCCCAGACAGCCGCCTTTCATATCACGCTAAAAGTGGCCCTGGCAGCCGCCTTTGATAGCAAGTGAAAAGTGGCCCTGACAGCCACCTTTCATAACACGCAAAAAGTGGCCCAGGCAGTCGCCTTTCATAACACGCTAAAAGTGGCCCTGGCAACCGCCTTTTATAATGCGCTAAAAGTGGCCCAAGTAGCCGCCTTTGATAACATGTTAAAAGTGGCCCGGCAACCGCCTTTGATAACACGCTAAAAGTGGCCCAGACAGCCACCTTTCATATCACGCTAAAAGTGGCCCTGGCAACCGCCTTTGATAACAAGCTAAAAGTGGCCCAGGCAGCCGCCTGTGATAACACGCTAAAAGTGGCCCAGGCAGCTGCCTTTGATAACACACTAAAAGGGGCCCATTCATCCACCTTTGATAACACGCTAAAAGTGGCCAAGATAGCCGCGTTTGATAACAAGCTAAAAGTGGCCCAGGCAGCGGCTTTTGATAACGCGCAAGAAGTGGCTCAGGCATCCGCCTTTGATAACGCGCTAAAAGTGGCCCAGGCTGCCGCTTTCGATAACATAGGCAGCCGCCTTTGATCACAAGCTAAAAGTGGCCCAGACAGTCACCTTTGATAACACGCTAAAAGCGGCCCAGGCAGGCGCATTTGATAACACGTTAAAAGTGGCCCGGTAACTGCGTTTGATAACATGCTAAAGGTTGCGCAGGCAGCCACCTTTCATAACACATGCAGCCGCCTGTGATCACATGCTAAAAGTGGCTCAGGTAGCCACCTTTCATAACACGCTAGAAGTGGCCCAGACAGCTGCCTTTGATAACACACTAAAAGTGCCCTAAATAGCCACCTTTGATAAAATGCTAAAAGTGGCCCGGCAAACGCCTTTGATAACACGCTAAAAGTGGTCCAGGCAGCCGCCTTTCATATCACGTGAAAAGTGGCCTTGGCAGCCGCCTTCCATAGCAAGCAAAAAGTGGCCCGGGCAGCCGCCTTTCATAACACGCTAAAAGTGGCTCTAGCAGCCACCTTTGATAATGCGCTAAAAGTGGCCCAAGTAGCCGCCTTTGATAACATGTTAAAAGTGGCCTGGCAACCACCTTTGATAACACGCTAAAAGTGGCCTAGGCAGCCGCCTTTCATATCACACTAAAAGTGGCCCCGGCAGCCGCCTTTGATAACAAGCTAAAAGTGGCCCATGCAGCCGCCATTGATAACACGCTAAAAGTGGCCCAGGCAGCTGGCTTTGATAACACACTAAAAGTGGCCCAGTCATCCATGATAAGATCAATGTTGAGTTATTCTTCATTGCCTACTTCTTCTGGGGTTATGCCCTAAGAACATCTGCCTACATTCTGAATAGAGTACCATCTAAGTCTGTTCCTAAAACACCCTTAGAATTGTGGTGTGGTCGAAAACCTAGTTTGAGACACGTATGCATATGGGGGTGTCCAGCATGTGTGCTAAAAGGAAAGACTGGGAAGTTGGAAGTCAAGTCAAAAGTGTGTATATTTGTAGGATATCCTGATGGGATGAAGGGAGGTTTCTTTTATAGTCTTGAAGACCAAAAGGTGTTTGTATCGATGAATGCCACTTTTCTAGAGCATGACTATATGATAGATTTTAAGCCCAGAAGTAAAATAGTATTGGAAGAGTTACTTTCTGATGAGATCGGACCATAACCAGCAAGAGTTGTCAGACCACTCAGAGAAAAGGCCACAGTTCTGGATCAGACTCCTATGGCACCACGTCATAGTGGGAGGGTAAGCAGGTTACCTGACCGATATATCGGGGAAGCCCAAATCGTCACTGCTGATGACGGTAAGGAGGATCCATCGACCTTTAAGGATGCGATGGATGATTCTAATAAGGATGAATGGCAAGCAGCTATGAAACTCGAGATGGAATCTATGTACTCTAACTCAGTCTGGCAATTTGTAGATCTACCTGAAGGGGTAAAATCCATTGGATGCAAGTGGATCTTCAAGAGAAAGAGAGGAGCGGATGGAAAAGTAGAGACTTATAAAGTAAGGCTAGTGGCTAAGGGTTATACCTAAAAGGAGGGAGTTGACTATGAGGAAACTTTCTCGCTAGTTGCTATGCTTAAGTCCATCCGGATACTCCTGGCCATTGCAGCATATTTTGATTATGAGATATGACAGATGGATATCAAGACAACTTTTTTGAATGACTATCTTGAGGAAACCATCTATAGGGATCAGACAGAGGGTTACATAGAGGAAGGCCAAGAGCAGAAATTCTACAAACTATAGAGGTCCATTTATGGATTGAAGCAGGCTTCTAGATCATGGAACATCAGGTTTGATGAGGCTATAAAGTCTTATGGATTTGATCAAAACATTGATGAACCATGCGTCTACAAGTACAAGAAAGAAGAGAAAGTGGTCTTCTTAGTTCTTTACGTCGATGACATCCTACTCATTGGGAATGATGTGGGATTGATGACAGATGTGAAAGAGTGGTTAGCCAACCAATTCCAAATGAAAGATTTGGGCGATGCAGGCTATGTTCTTGGGATTAAGATTATTTAAGATCATAAGAAAAGACTTTTAGCGTTATCACAGGCATCTTATAAAGACAAAGTGTTGTCTATGCATTCGATGCAGAACTCCAAGAAAGGAAATTTGCCTTCCAGGCATGGTATTCATCTTTTTAAGGAGCAATGTCCAATGACTTCACAACAGGAAGAAGATATGAGACGGTATCCCTATGCTTCAGCCGTGGGAAGCCTTATGTATGCCATGTTGTGTACAAGACCAGATCTCTGTTATGCAGTGGGAGTGGTCAGTCGCTACCAGTCCAACCCAGGATTAGATCATTGGGAGTAAAGTGTATTCTCAAGTATCTTAGGAGAACGAGAAACTATATGTTGGTATATTCCAGATAAGCTTTGTCTCTCACTGGATACACGAATTCTGATTTCTAATCAGATAAAGATAGTCAACGGTTGACATCTGGATCTGTGTTCACTCTTAATGGAGGAGCTGTGGTATGGAGAAGTGTAAAGCAAAAATGTGTTGCTGACTCTACCATGGAAGTTGAATATGTTGCAGCTTGTGAAGCCGCAAAGGAAGCTACATGGCTCAGTTCTTAACTGATCTGAAAGTTGTTCCAGATATGGATAAGTCAATTAAGCTCTACTGTGACAACAGTGGAGCGGTGACTAATTCAAAGGAACCTAGAAGCCATAAGAGTGCGAAACATATAGAAAGGAAATATCACCTGATCAGAGACATTGTGGATAGAGGTGATGTAGCAGTTCTGAAGATCGCGTCGGAAAACAACCTTGCTGACCCATTCACCAAGACATTGCTAATGAATGTATTTGATCGGCACTTAGATGGATTTGGGATTAGAGACATGACACACCTGCTTTAGGACAAGTGGGAGATTATTGGGAATGGTGTCCAAGAAACATGAGATGTAGTAGGATATTTATTATTTAATTAATAAAAGAGTTTATTCATCATTTTATGTGCATATATTTATGAATATTTTATGAATATCAAATGAAAATTCCGTGATTATTTATGTAACCTTAAACATTGTATATAAGTGTTATATACAAGAGGATAATGTTTAAGGATAATAATAAAAAATGTTGTTCATAATGAATTTAATTAAAGTTCAGAATCTTTAATTAAAACATTATTAATACATGTCATTCCCATTTAGAATGGAACGGTGCTATCCGCACTATTAATATGGTGAGATATTGAATGAGTGTATTTCGCATAATGAGATTGTGTGGAACAGGGACACAGACACAATATGAATTTCTAATAATTTCCGTTAAGCATAGAAATTCTAATTGAGTCTACCGATGGTCATATATAGAATGATCTTAATCCTGAGTTCTTGACAAACTTCTATTTATGAATTTGTATCTTTTGATTTACTCGGTACGGATTCTGAGACCCTGAATCCTATTCCTTGTATTTTGGAGACATGATGAAATAGGTAGCCGAGAATGTTATTATACGAGATGAAATCCATTCCTTCTTGAGAAAGAAGTAGATGAATAATTCTCTTGAGTGTTATTCGGTACTTGGATTAGTAAGAGCGTTCTGGTTCATGAATGTGTTTTATGAATCACTATCCATTAGAGAATCAATGATACTCAAGGATGAAGATATAATTAGAGAGGTTAACGGATTCTACCTGGGTCTAATTATGAGTTATTTATGGAGGACTGATCTATATGCAATGACTATATCAAATGGACACTTCACAGTTTAGAAGTAATTAATGTCTATAATTTCAAGAATTCAATTCCAAGTTTATAGTGGAGTAACTATTAAAATTAATAGAATTAATTAATTAATTAAAGTGTTTAATTAATTATTAATTTTATTAGAGCTCAGGATTATAGGTCCATTAGTCCCCGCGTCGTCTTTGTAATTCTACTAGACACAAAGGGCAAAATAGGAATTTTAGAATTATGGAATTCTAAAATTAAATACTCGAAAATAATTAATTGAGAATTAATTATTATTTAAATAATGTGATTATTTAAATTTGAATTTGAGTCATGAACATAATTTAAATTTATCCTTTTTAAACTTATTTGATAAGTTGTTCAATTTAGAATTCAAATTAATTTAAGTTTGACTTAAATTCGAATTTGAATTTGAATTAAAATTGGACTACAGGATAAATGATGATTTTCTCTTCCTTTCCTATCTGAATTGGCGCCACACACAGGGATAAGAAACCCTACACTTGGCCGGCCACAATAGGGATAAGGGAGAGGAGATTTTTTGTTCAAAATTCAAATAGAAGATAGAGATTTGATTCCTTCTAGAAGTTTGACTTCTACTCTATAAATAAGATATGAAAAAAAATTGTGCGTGACAATTTTTTTAACCTAATTCTTAAGGGGGCTGGCCGAATTCCCAAAAATAGAGAGAAGGAAAAAATTTTCTACCAAAAAAATTCCACATCGTGCATGCGTTGGTGTTTGTGGACAATTTGAGTGTTTGATCTAACCCGTTTTAGTCTCGAGTGTGCCCATACACATGTCTACGTAGATTCAAGGAATTAACGTGGAAGACTTTGGTTTTCTAAACACAAGGTTTTGGAGCAATGATCGTTTGAGGTCAAAGAACTCAAGTTATCAACCGAGTCGGCCTCTAGGTATTTTTCCTAATCGAGTTCTTAATATATAAATTAATATGATTAATTTATTCATGCATAAATTAATATAATCTATAGAGTATCTCAAAAGTTTTGTAAAAATTATTGTTATACTTGATCCACCTCCACCACGCTTCCGCATCCGAATTTGATTCGGTAACCAACAATTGGTATCAGAGCATTCTATAGACGATATTAATTTATGGTTCGATTATTTGATAATCAAAATTAATATATTAAATATGTGATATTTAATTATGTATGTATGTGATGGGTAGACACTTGCATTTATGGATGTTTATTTTAATTCATGTTGATGAATGTACGGATGATTGATTTGGTCGTTAATTATATGGTTCCATGGATAAATTATATTCATTCATTATAAATTAATTGTAATTTAATTCAGGATTAGAATTATTGTAATTCTAGGATTTGGGTAGAATTAGAATTTTGATTTTGAATAAAAAAGAGGATTGGAAGATCAAGTTTGAAGCTAATCAACAAGGATACCCTGTTGTGTCTGTCAAAGTCAAAGATCAAAAATTGGAGTTTGAGCAGGTTTTTTCTTCTCCTTTTCTTTTATGAATTGCAGTCGCGATTCCTGTCGAGTGGTTCCCATGGGGATGGGCAATGGATTGTCCTTATCACATTATGCTGTGGCTCATATGACAAGTGCAAAAGTTTCCTATTAGAAGTAAAGTCTGAAACTCTTGATGTGAACGAATTCCTGGGTTGCTCAATATTTTTTTGAGTGAAATCTAGTGCCTTACAATTTATTATTTCTTCAACAGAAATTTTGGATGATTCATTTGCCCTTTGTATGGCTCGCCAACAGTCGTTCGTCTCCTTGCTTACCTTGATGAATGCTTACAGGGAGGAACTTGAATATACTATCCTCTCTAACTTAATTACTGTAATGCCTTGCTCTGAGTCCTATCAAGTTATTATTTGAAGTAAATCTCAGTTTTTACTTATTATTTTGGTCTGCATGTTTTGCAGATAAGTCACAAACTAGTAAGGATTGCAGCTGATGCTGTACCATAGCTGTTAGATCTCATTAAACTATTTTTTAATCGGCCTTTTCCAAAACGCTACAGAGTAAGTTCTTAATACTTGACATACTTTCAATACCTAAACGAGTATGTACCTGAGCTGTTAGATCTCATTAAACTACTACTTTCTCTGTTCTATTTATTATGCATTTCTCTGTTGACATAATCAATTAGAAGAAGGGATCATATATAGATCTTTGCTTCGTACTAGTTGCTAGTTAAATTAGAAGGAAAATTCTTTTGCAAATTCTTTTGCTTGTAATAGATGTTATTGTAAGTCAAAAATATGTTGCGCCATTTCTATCTTTCCAATTTGGCATGAATCATGCTCTGAAAGCTTCACATGGAGAGAAAAGTTAGTACATCCACATTGCTTCCATATCCTGGGGATGAACACAATCATCCCAGTATATAGAGTTCTGAAGTAAGAAAAAAATTGAACAGTTTGGAGCCAGCATCTAACCTATTTGAGTTATGTTTGGCAAGTACTATTTGTATGTATGTTGTGTTTCTGGAAATTATAATGGATCACTTTCTTACAGGTTAAACAATGGAGATGACTTTTTTGTTCAAGCATTTTGTCAAGGTAGAAGGATTTACTTCACCACTGCACTAGTTAGACGTTTTGGAGATGACTTCTCTGTTTTCTTTACTTGTTTTGAATGTTAAGGTTTTGGATATTGTATGAATTATGTTGTAGACGTAATTTTATTGCCAGCTTGGTAGATACTAATAACAATTGATATGTTAAATGTTTTTATGTTTTAATTTGAATGTTCCTATTTAGATATATCACATATCTCGGAATTACCATTTATTTCAATGAATTCAAAAAGATATCAATAATAATTTTAAAAAGTTACAACAATATGAACATAACAAGGAAAAAAGTTATTAATCTGTATCGTAGCCATGCTAAAGAGCTATAAGAGGATGAAAATAACTTGTCTTAAATGCTATAATACTTCAATTCTATAGCGCTTTCTATAACTCTCTTGAAACGCTATGTTTTCTTAGGACCTATTATAGCGCTCGCTGTTCTAGCGCTCTAAAAAGTGCTATTGCTAGTGATTAATAGCATTTTTAGTTTGCTATTGATGTTGATATTTCTTGTAGTGCCCCTTTCCTATTTTGCTCTTTTCTTCTTTTTCTCTCTTTTTTTTTAACAATGAAATCCATTTGACACATAGTCAAAGAAAAATCATATGTGGGTTGCCTACCATGAAGTGCTACGTTTAAAGTCCTTAGCTAGACATAGTACCTCATGCTTCAAATGTCCTTAACGAGCTTGAGACTCGTAATCTTCTCCACCTCGCCTCCAAAATAGTGTTTAAGGCGTTGTCTGTTCACTTTGAAG
The DNA here is from genome assembly GCF_000414095.1 of Morus notabilis. Classification (NCBI taxonomy): domain Eukaryota; kingdom Viridiplantae; phylum Streptophyta; class Magnoliopsida; order Rosales; family Moraceae; genus Morus; species Morus notabilis. Next base: position 245,815 of record NW_010361192.1, on the reverse strand, counting down.
GAAGGTTCATCTCCTCTTTGTATCTCAACAGCGCCGAATGGAAAGACTTGCGTAATCGTGAATGGACCGGACCATCGAGATTTGAGCTTTCCAGGAAAGAGAGTAAGGCGAGAGTGACCGGACCACTAAGATTTGAGCTTTCCGGGAAAGAGTGTAAGGTGAGAGTTGAATAGAAGTACCTTCTCTCCTAGAATGAAGTCGAGGCGGAGGATCCTCTTATCATGCCATTGCTTTGTGCGCTCATTGTAAATCCTCACATTCTCATACGCCTCATTACGAATCTCCTCCAATTCATTGAGTTGAATGAGTCTTTTCTCTCCCGAGGCCTTCAAATCAAAGTTGAGCTTCTTAATGGCCCAATTCGGCTGGTGTTCAAGCTCAAAAGGTAGATGACACGCCTTCCCAAACACCAACCGGTATAGAGACATGTGGATAGGTGTCTTGAAAGCCGTCCTATACGCCGATAAAGCGTCGTAGAGCTTGTTGGACCAATCCTTCCGATTTGATTGCACAATCTTCTCCATGATAAGCTTGATCTCCCGATTGGAAATCTCCGCTTGGCCATTGGATTGAGGATGGTAAGAAAGGGCCATCTTGTGCCACACTCCGTACTTGGCCATGAGTGCATCAAACACCATGTTGGCAGAGTGAGTGCCTTCATCACTAAGTATAGCTCTAGGTGTGCCAAAACGTGAGAAAATGTTCTTTTGAATAAACTTGACAAACACCCAAGCATCATTTGTAGGAGTTGCAATGGCCTCAAACTACTTAGTCACATAGTCAACCGCCAAGAGGATATAGAGATTACCAAAGGAAAGCGGGAATGGTTCCATGAAGTCGATCCCCCACACATCAAATATCTCAACCTCCAATATATTGGTGAGGGGTAGCTCATGTCACCTCAAGATGTTGCCCACACATTTTCACAGGTCACAGTGTTTGACGAATTCATGACAATCCCGGTGCAAAATAGGCCAATAGAACCCACTCTCAAGAACCTTAGCAGCGGTTTGTGCAACTCCAAAGTGCCCACCGACGGGGGATGAATGGCAATGAAACAAGATATCTGGGTCTCCTTTTCTGGCACACACCTCCGAATGGCTTGATCGGCGCATCGTTCGAAAAGAATGGGGTCATCCCAAATGTAGTGCTTCACATCATGCATGAACTTCTTTTTTGGTTGAGAGGTCAAACCCGGTGGCAAAGCTTTACACACAAGATAATTGACAAAATTAACATACCACGGGAGCTTTGCCTCAACTGCGCACAATTTCTCATCCGGGAAAGACTCTAGAATGAAAGAAGCTCCTTGTTCATCAACAACCCCTTCAAGGCGAGATAGATGGTCGGCTACCACATTTTCAATGCCTCGCTTGTCCCGGATCTCCAAATCGAACTCTTGTAGCAGTAAGACCCATCTGATCAATCAGAGTTTCGCATCTTTCTTCTCAAACAAGTACCGGATGGCCGCATGGTCCGTAAATACAATAACCTTGGACCCAATGATGTAAGGCCGGAACTTGTCGCATGAGTAGACCACCGCAACCATCTCCTTCTCAGTTGTTATGTAATTCTCTTGGACCTCATTGAGAGTACAGCTTGAATAGCAGATTGCCCGAAAAAAATTTTCCTTCCGTTGGCGAAGTACGGCTCCAATAGCATAGTCACTAGCGTCGCACATGATCTGGAGGGGTTCACTCCAATTGGGAACGATGAGGATAGGGGTCGCTATGAGCTTTTCCTTAAGCATATTGAAGGCTGTGAGGCAAGAGTCATAAAAAAGAAATGCCACGTAAATCACAAAGTGGCTTGGCGATCTTAGAAAAATCTTTAATGAATCGCCGGTAAAATCCTGCATGGCCAAGAAAACTTCGAATTCGCTTCACATTTGTTGGTGGTGGTAAATTCTCAATTATGACAATCTTGGCTCGATCCACTTCCAAACCTAGCGATGAGACTCGGTGACCAAGGACAATCCCCTCCTTCACCATGAAGTGGCACTTCTCCCAATTAAACAGAAGGTTTGTCTCTACACATCTTTGAAGCACCATCCCAAGATTGTGCAAACAATAATCAAAAGATGAACCAAAGACCGAGAAGTAGTCCATAAATACCTCCATAATATTCTCCACCATGTCAGCAAAGATGGCCATCGTGCACCGTTGGAGGTAGCTGGCGCATTGCACAACCCAAAAGGCATCCAGCGAAAGGCGAATGTACCATATGGACAAGTGAATGTTGTCTTCTTCTGGTCCTCCGGGGCAATGACAATTTGGTTATAGCCTGAATAGCCATCAAGGAAGCAATAATACTTGTGCCCCGCCAATCGATCTTGCATTTGATCAATGAAGGGCAAAGGAAAATGGTCTTTTCGGGTGGCCTTGTTGAGCTTCCTATAATCAATACACACTCGCCACCCCGTTACCATGCAAGTTGGAATGAGCTCATTTTTCTCATTCTTAACTACCGTCATGCCACCCTTCTTTGGCACCACTTGCACCGGACTCACCCATGAGCTATCAAAAATGGCATATATAATACCGGCATTTACTAGCTTCAACACCTCCGCTCTCACAACCTCCTTCATTGCGGGATTAAGTCTCTATTGGTGTTCAATAGAAGGCTTGTAAGGGTCCTCCATGAAGATCTTATGCATACAAATGGCCGGACTAATACCCTTAATGTTAGAAATTGACCAAGCAAAAGCGGATGAGTACCTTTTTAGCACGTTGATCAACTTCCGCTCGTCCTCCGCACATTGATCAACCGGCTTAGTGGAGTCATCACCCAAGAATATGTAACAAAGATGGTCAGGCAATTGCTTCAAAACTAGCCCGTCACTAGTGGTGGTTTTCAATTCTGAGCCTTTATAAAGTGTGAGCACCTTAAGTACATCCTCTTCCTTTAGATTAACCTTCTCCTCCAGTAGCGCCTCTAGAGCATAGACACTATCAATCACATCCACTTCACGCGCAGCAAACTCCACCCCGAGATCCCCTTTAGAGAGCGGTATTGAAAGACATCTCTCCAAAGGGTCCTTATAAATAATGGTCTGCAAGAAGTCCTTTAGGAACAGGGTCACCACATCCACCCGGTTACAACTTGGTCGCTCTTCCAAAAATTTCATGGCGTTACTAATGTTGAACTTTACCTCTTCACTGTTCACCCGAAGTGTCAAGTTACCATCATGGACATCAATCAAAGCCTTCCCGGTAGCAAGAAAAGGTCAGCCCAGAATAATAGGAATTTCTTGGTCCTCTTCCATGTCTAACACCACAAAGTCAACCGGAAAAATGAATTTATCAATTTTAACTAAGACATCCTCGATAATACCTTTAGGGTAGGTGAGAGAGCGGTCCGCCAATTGTAGTGAGATGGTGGTAGGAGTGATCTCTCCAAGGTTAAGTTTCTAGAAGATAGAGAGGGGCATGAGATTGATGCTAGCCCCAAGATCACACAAGGCCTTTTCAATATGAAGTTCTCCAATGATGCATGGGATGGTAAAACTACCCGGATCCTTTAATTTCTCTGGTAGTTGTCTCTTTATGATAGTGCTACATTCTTCCGTAAGCTTCACTGTCTCATAGTCCTTGAGTTTGTGCTTCTTCGACATAACCTCCTTCATAAATTTGGCATAGTTTGGCATTTACTCGAGAGCGTCCACGAAGGGGATGTTGATGTGGATCCTCTTGAAGATATTGAGAAATTTCTCAAATTGCTCGTCAAGCGCCTTCTTCTAGAACCGTTGAGGGAATGGCAATGGGGGAGTGATATGAGGTGGATTATCCAGAAAAGTGATCGAACCCGGTCTAACCACCGGCGCTTCCTTCTTGGCCTTCAGGTTTTCCTCCATTGACTTATCGTTACTATTGTCGCTGCTCTTGGTAGGCTTCTCATCAACCATGGCTTTTGGAACTCTAGGGCCTTCAAGCTCTTTGCCACTCCTCAATGTGATGGCCTTACACTCCTTTGGGTTCTTCTTGGTGTCGCTCGGGAAGGACCGTGATGATTGCCCTTTTATAGCGTTAGCCAATTGGCCAACTTGTGTTTCTAGTGCCTTCATAGTGCCCCCCAAATTGGTGCAGTGAGTTTCAATGTTGTTGAGACGTGTGTCATGTTGATCAAGACGAGCCTTAGAGTCCACAATATACGTCTTCGAAAGCTCTTCAAGTGATGAGAGGGCTTTTCCATTGCCGGTTTACTCGACTCTAGCGTCGGTTGTAAAGCATTCCGGTTGTTGGCCCAAGAAAAATTCTCATGGTTGCAGAGCCCAGGATGATAGTATGCCGGTAAGTTGTTATTGGGCCTAAAGTTGTAGTTACGGTTGATGAAGTGACATTGCTCATCATATGAATCACTTGAGTTCGAAGCTTATGCCATCTTTACCGCTTCTTGTTTACCATTTGCATTGGCTGGGGTAAGACCTTGGATTTGATTAGTCAAGAGCGCCATTCGAGCCATGAGAGACGTCATTTGATCCACATCATAAATTCTTGCTACTCTCTTCACCATCGACCGCTCGTTTTGCCATTGATAACTATTCATTACCATGTCCTCAAAGAGATTGAGTGCATCCCCGGGTGTCTTTAACAAGATGGTTCGACCGGCCGCTGCATCAATATGGGCCTTTGTTTGCCCAGTAAGCCCATTGTAGAAAAGTTGCCCTTGGAACCAATCCTCAATACCATGTGGAGGACACTTTTAGAGCATCTCCTTCAATCGTTCCCACACCTCATATAATTGTTCATACTCAAATTGCCAAAATTGAGTGATGTTGGCCCTCAATTGAGACGTCTTGGATGGCGGGAAGAATTTGATGAAGAACTTTTGGGTCATGTCCTCCCATACAGCTACACTCCCTGATGGTAAAGATTGAAACCATGCCCGAGCCTGGTCCCGTAAGGAGAATGGGAAGAGTTTCAAACGGATGATCTCGGTTCTCACCCCATTAATCTTGACTGTGTCACAAATCTCCAGAAAAGTAGCCAAGTGGATATTGGGATCCTCATGCGGCAAGCCTCCATATTGGTTCTGTTGAACCATATTGATGAGGACCGGCTTGAGCTCAAAGTTGTTGTCATTGATTTGTTAACGTTGGATGCCCGAATAGTTCTCATTCACCACAGGCTTGAAATAATCTCTCAACGTCTGTTGCTGGTCTAATTGGTTTTGTTCCTCGGCCATGTTTTTAGCACTCACTTGTTGTTTTCTCCTCAAAGCCTGAATAGTTCGTTCGATTTCTGAATCCAAAGACAAGTGTTCCAAGCCACGTGTTTTTTGCTTGCACCTACGAACACAACCAAAGAAATGATTTTTTAAAAAGAATAAATAAATAAATACAAATAAAAAAAAACTTAGATTAAAACAAGATATTGCTTCACTATAGTAATCTAAATCTTAGCCGTTCAATCCTTGGCAATGGCGTCAAAAACTTGTTGCAAAAATTTGACTATGCTTGCAAGTGCACAAGTCATACAAGTAATAAAGTGGTCCGAAGACCGATATCATCCCACGAGGATTGATGTTAAGAATGTAAACTAACTATTGCGAATATCATATCTTAACTTTATCTACTGCCTAGACCGTAGCCTCTCAGCACCTTTTGGACTGTTCACTCGCCCACTTTGTTCACTATTGCGGCTCTGTGGATCCTCTATGATTTTCATTGGTCCATTCTAGGTGGTGTATGGGCAGGTAATCATTTCTTGTGCTACTGATCGTCTCTAAACCCAGAAGTAACCTAGGGATTTCTCCCTAGTCACCTCAGAGGTCATTCTTGGGACGTGGATCCAAACTCATGCGTTCTGCCCTCTGTGTCTATATTATATTTCACAAGGCGCGGCCTCCGTCCCGGTTGATCCCCTCACGGTACCACTGGCCTGCGGAGAACAAATCATGCAGGCCTTGACTATGTGTAGGGTCGATGGTTGCATGAATTGTCTCATACGATCGGCCTTTTCACTGGATGGCGGAGAGAGAAATGAGCTTTAGGCGTTGACCGCTGTCTGATGTGGGGGGTTAGGGCCACGTAGAGCATGGTCGTCATCCGACGTGTCAAAACATATTTTTTCACACAATAATCATCATCATCAATGTCAAGCAAAAGCTAAAGTCCCTAAATCAAAATTAACACCTTTCTGGACAACCAATAAAAAGGTTGTCTTTTCATCCTGAAGAGTTGTAAACGTATTAAAACATTCAACACTTTGTGTTCGTAGCGGTGGGGGCTCTACTGAAAAGCACGCAACGGCACAATCAATGGGTCGACCCCTTAGGGAAATCGTCAAGTGGGTATGGACGAACAGAAAGACTTAACAAGCTGATTAACATAATATTAGGGAAATCGTCACAAAATTAAATCCACCATCCTTCAATATCATTTTCTAAATATACGAAATGACACGTGATATGAATAACTTCTAATTACAAGGAAAAGTGAAGATAGTGACGTAGAAATTAAAGCAATCGTCAGTACTACCACACTTACCAGTAACTAATGTTTTCAAAAACCCCTTTAGCAACATAGAAATGATAAGGGTGACATGACGTGTAGTCACCGTAATTACAAATGTTATAATGATGTAACACAATGATATTTAGTCATCACTGATTTTTAAAACAGCTTTATAATATTATGGTTATTACATTGAATAAATGTTAGTTTACCCTTCTTATAGAGAAGCATGTGTTCCTCTCGGTGAGGACATATACACGATTGACGAGGTCAGAAAATTAAGTGAGAAATGACAAACATAAGTATTTCGAAGGGCGTAGACATATAATTTTAAATTTTTTAGGGGACAAACTATTAATTTAATAGAATATTCATATAAAATTAAAAAGAAAAAATAGGTGGGGTGGTCGTCTAAATTCGGGGCGTAGCCATTTATCCAATATTTATATATTATTGAAAACCAATTAACACATCCCCACACACCCTTCAGAGTCCAAGGTTAGAAAGAAACTCAGAAAAACCACTATTATCACAATATGATGACTACTAGTCAAATCTTCTTATTCATCTTCCTTGTTCTCGAAACTTTTTTCACAACCATTTTAACGTTTGATAATAACCATAAAGATGACAAAAATCACTTAGCCATCGTTCACATCACCAATTCTTTGCCAAACAAGATCAACTCAAACCCAATCATGAAGATCCAATGCAGTTCCAAACACACAAATATTGGTGCCAAAGAACTCAAAAGAAGTGATTATCTCGAGTGGATCGTTGAAGAAAAAGCTTTGTATTTTTGTGAAGCTCTTTGGGGAATATTGATTGCTTCTTGGCATGCGTTTCAGCCAAAGAGAGACGTGGGACACAGATCAGTTTTCTGGGTTGCCAAACAGAATGGATTTTTTCATAGCTGGGATAACTCCACTTGGGTAAGAAAGTCCGTATGGGAGACTGAGTGAAAATTATTTTTACTTAATGTTATATGTAAATTAAAGTGTTTCAGTACGTTTATTTTTTTTGGCGTTACCTTTTTTTTCATCTTGAAATAATGATCTTAGTGGGCACATCTGACTTTATGTTTTCTTTAAGGCACTTAATTTTCATCGCTCGGATTATAACATTTCATAATGAAGAAGAGAACCTAGGTTTGAAACTATGATCAATTCCTCAGAATTTGGAATGTGCATCTAATTTGTTAAGTATTTGAAGGTTGTAAGAAAAATTCTGCAACAAATTTTCTGGTGATACTTCAGATAGATATTCCAAGATCATTTATTAAAAAAAAAAAAAAAAAAGATATGTGAGGAAAACTTTGACATGGTATATAACAAATATCCAAATGCACCGGTCAACATCATGCTTCTCTATAATTAATTTGCCAACTTAATTTGGAGAACGCTTGGTTATATTTGATTTACGTTCGTATGTTGTTCTTCTTAATTACTTGAACAAAACACTCGCTGTTAATGAAGGTATTTAACATTTCAGTCCTGGTATCTCTTTTTATTTGTTTTCAGTTTTAGTTTTTCTTTTCCCCCTAAAATTTACACTTTTGATTAAAAACACAAAAAAATAAAAAAATAAAAATAGAGAGAGAGATACCAAACACGGGAATGTGTTAGTATGTTGTGTTTGGTATCTTTTGTTAGTGTTTTTTATTTTTCCTTAAAGTGGCCTTTTTCTCAAATGATTACCCTTTATATTATGAAAATATATACTAGATAATTAACATATGAAATTAATAAATATTTTTCTTTTAACATTTATGTTGTGTGGGAAAATTCACATCGACACGTCGGACAACGATCAGGCCACACATGGCCCCATGCCTGCCACGTCAATTAGCCCTTGACGCTCGAGCCTCATTGGTCTCTCCCATATGGCATGAGAGCCGAATGTATAAGGAGACTAAGACGGTCGACCCTATACACAGTCGAGGTCTGCGAGACCAGCTCGTGCAAAATAACGCGATAAAGTCGACCGTAAGAGAGGCTACCCTCGGCAGATTTTAGCATGGGCGCAGAGTGCAGAACGCAAGCAACTGGATCCACATCCCAAGGAAGACCCCTGTGAAGATCAGCTGAATATCCCAAGGTTGCGTCTGGGTTTAGAGAAGGTCAGTTGCACAGGAAATGATTACAAGCCCCTAAAACCGCCTAGAACGGATCACTAGCTATTACAGGGGATCTACAGAGCCGTAATGGGGGGACAAATTGGATGAGTGAACAGTCTAAAAGGTAATGATAGGCTACGGTCTAAGCAAATAAGGCCATAGGCCACTTGAGTGTATGGACCCCATGGAAGACACGATCAAATGGTCCAAACCGCCTACCATTGGACAAGGTTCATGTAATATCCACTATAAAAAGAAGCAAAGCCCCCGTGAGAAGGGTCTCTTGGATCTTGTATGTGTAATTTGTAAGAACCAAAACAAGAGAAATACAATACAGTGGATGTAGCTCTTTTTGAGAAGGGTGAACCACTATAAAATCTCTTCGTCTTTATTTTCATAAGCGATATAACGATTTCTTTTCATAATACACTAATACAAACTCTAGCAAATCCAGTAAAACTACAAGTTTCAAACCGGTAACCCAACGGGCTATCATAGGGTAATGCAGGGCCAGCTAAACACTCTGACCGACTTGGTTCGAGGACTAACGACCGTTGTCGAGCGATTGGAAGGAAGAAATAATATGCCTCCCTTGGAAGATGCCCCGTGACCACCAGGAGCTGCCATGGTTGGGAACCAGGATGCTGGTGACTGTCAGGGTGGCCCGGAAGGGATCGGGGATAGTGAAAATGCCAGGGCAAATAACCTGAGACCTTGACCGTCCAATTCCCTTGGTAGCCGACAAAGGGCTGCCAGGCGATGAACCCAGGAGAGAAGAGCGTTTGCCAGCCTGGAAAACCCTGAGGTGCCATCTCGAAACCCGGGAAAGAATATCCCAGGAGATTCGGGGTCGGTGCAAGAAGATGGAGACCTGAGGGATAAGCTAAATATGAAGAAGGCAGGAGTCTCGAAAGGGGTCAGCTCTGCCATCTCTACGGAAGAGGCTAAAGCCATTATGGAGCGTGTGACGAGCCTAGAAGAAAAGTTCATAGGTGACGTCACCGGTTTAAAGAAAGACGTCAGAAGCCAGGTGTGCCACCTACAACAGAACCTTGGATAGGTGGCGGAGGTAGTCAACGTCGACATCACTCCCAGCCGAACTCACGACCACCCTTTTACCGCAGAGATCATGGCACCACCTTTACTCGACAAATAAAAGTCCCCGACTATCCCGCCGTATGATGGCAGAGGGGATCCCGACGACCACTTGGAAATATACACAGGGCACATGCTTCTGCATGGGTATGCGGAGGAGATAATGTGCCGGGCATTCCAGAACCACTTGACGGACTCTGCCCGAAGATGGTTCCGGACACTCGAACCAGAGTCCATCTCCAGCTGGAAGGAGCTGAAGGAAGCCTTCTCCCTCCAGTTCATTGGGGTAAAGAAATATATCCCGCCGAAACAAAACCTAATAATGGTATATCCAAAACCAAACGAATCATTAAAAGAATGGCTTGCAAGATACGGGGAAGTCGTCACTGCTACAACAGATATGATGGACCGGGAGGCTCTAATGGGGGCCCTATCCATTATGAAAAAGACCAAACCGTTTAAGCGTGACCTGAACCGAAAGCCCCCGACTACCTAGAAAGAGTTTCTGGCACGAGCACAAGGGTATATCAACGCTGAGGAAGCTGATGCAAATGATCCCAAGCACAGGTCCAATAAAAACAAAGGACCAAAACAGAGGTCGACCTCGGGGAAGCAAGATAATCAGAAATGACAAGGCGGGGGAAACAGAGATAAGCAGACCATGTCGGCGCCAAACCCTCCAGAGACAAAGAAGCCGAGGCAAGAGTAAAATTGAAAGCCTCAGCCTTTCCAATGGTATGACTCCTACCCTAAGCTCATTATAGGTGTCTAGGAAGTATTCAATCAGGTCGGACGAGGAAACTTATTACGCCGACCTGAACCGTTGAAGTCAGACCCAAACTGAAGGAATCAGAGCAAGTATTACCGGTTCCACAGCGACGTCGGCCACAACACCAATGATTGCGCCGACCTAAAGGATGAAATCGAAAGGTTAATTCGGGAGGGGAGGCTGCAAGAGTTTAAGGTTGAAAGGTGATATCATGTTCCTAAAAATGACGGTCGACGCCAGGAGGAGAATCAGCGAGGGGAAGATCACGAGCCAGTCGGCATCATAAGGACCATACACGGGGGACCGTATCTCTGGGGAGATTCTAGGAAGTCCCAGAAGAGTTATGCCCACGAGGCAAGGGGGTATACCAAGAGAGGTTTTGGACTCTCTCCACCGTCAAGATGGCCAAATTCAGTGGCACTGATGTGGCATTCACCGAGGAGGACACAAACGTAGTCCATTTCCCCCACAGTGATGCCTTAGTCGTAGAGGGAGTTATTGGGAACCATACCGTATGCAGGGTCTTGGTGGACAACAGGAGCTCGGTAGACATTTTATACTCTCACTACTTGGAAAAAATGGGGATTCCCAAGGAGCAATTAGAGAAAATGTCCCAGCCATTGTATGGATTCACAGGGGACTCTGTCATCCCCCAAGGGATGATTCGGCTGCCGATAACTGTGGGAGAGAAACCCAGGTAGGCAACCATAATGGCAAATTTTATGGTGATAAAAGGAGGCTTACAATATAATGCTATAATCGGAAGGCCGACCCTTCAGGCACTAAAGGCGATAACCTCCATTTATCACCAAAAGGTTAAGTTTCCAACACCTAATGGCGTAGGGGAAATAAAAACCAACCAATATGAGTCTAGAGTAGCATACTCAGACGTCATGCGCGGGTACGATCAGTCGGGAAAACAAGAGGCAAGAATGGTACAACAGGGACCAGTTGAGGACATAGACCCTAGGGTCATGGAAGAATCATGGTCCCAACTAATCGAGCAGCTGGTGGAAGTCCAGGTGGATCAGCGGGAACCGATGAGGGTACTAAAGATAGGGTCAGATTTGTCGTCGGCGCTCAGAATCGAGGTTGAGGAATTCCTGAAGAAGAATCTGGATGTGTTCGCTTGGACACCTGCAGACATGGAAGGCATCGACTCCTAAGTCATGTGTCATGCTCTGAACGTCGACCCCACTTACCCCCTAAAACGTCAAAAATGTCGACCGATGAATCCAGAAAGGTACGAGGCTTTAAAGGAAGAGGTCGATAAACTCAATAATAACAGCTTCATTAGGGAGGTTCATTATCCCATATGGGTATCAAACCCTGTCCTGCTAATCAAACCTAATAGAACGTGGAGAACATGTGTCGACTTCAACGACCTCAACAAAACCTGCCCAAAAGACGGTTTCCCACTTCCTCGAATAGATCAGATGGTCGACGCCACTGCTGGGCATGAGTTGTTAAGTTTCATGGACCCCGACTCTGGCTATAACCAAATTCTAATGCATCCATCTGATGAAGATCATACGTCATTCATAACGGCCAGAGGCCTCTATTGCTACAAGGTAATGCCATGTGGCTTGAAGAACGCAGGGGCAATGTACCAAAGGCTAGTAAACAAGATGTTTGCTAAACAAATCGAAAGAACAATGGAGGTGTATATGGATGACATGCTGGTAAAAAACGTCAAGGCAAGACAACACATTGGTCATTTGGGCAAAATGTTTGATGTGTTAAGGAAATACCGCATGAAGCTAAACCCTTTGAAATGCGCTTTTGGGGTCGGGTCAGGAAAGTTTCTTGGTTTCATGGTCAGTAACTGAGGAATAGAGGCCAACCCGGAGAAGATAAGAGCTTTGCGGGATATGAGGTCTCCCACGAAACTAAAAGAGGTCCAAAGGTTGACGGGATGCGTCACCGCCTTTAATAGATTCATATCTAAGGTGACTGATAAATGTGTTCCCTTCTTCGATGCCTTGAAGGGAGGCAAGTGTTTTGAGTGGACACCTCAATGTGACGAGGCCTTCCAGAGGCTAAAGGAGCACCTTGGCAGACCTCCTATCCTACCAAAACCCATACCAGGCGAGAAGCTAAGCATATACCTCTCTGTATCAAAGCATGCCGTAAGCTCAGTACTGATCAGAGAAGAAAAGATCCAGTTACCAGTCTACTATGTAAGCAAGAGGCTCCTAGACACCGAGTCAAGATATACCCTGATGGAACAGTTAGCTCTCGCCTTGATGGTGGCCTCGACGAAGCATCGGCACTATTTCCAGGCCCATACCATACGAATCCTAACGAACCACCCACTAAGACAAGCGTTACAAAAATCTGAAACCTTGGGTCGACTCTTGAAATGGTCGGTAGAGCTGAGCTAATTCGACATTGAATACATACCGAGGGCGGCGATCAAGGGACAAGCATTGGCAAACTTTCTGGCTGAGTTCTCCCACAGACTGGCGTTAGCCACCAATGGAGAAATTAAGGAAACAAGATGGAAGCTTTACGTAGACAGAGTGTTGAATGAAACTGGGTCAGGAGCTGGCGTCATGCTAATAAGCCCAGAAGATCACAAAATCACCTCGGCGGTACGATTCAAATTCAAGGCGTCAAATAATGAAGCAGAATATGAGGCGCTGACCGCAGAGTTACAGTTAGCAAGTCATTTAAAGATTGAGATACTCAAAATTTTTAGTGACTCTCAACTAGTGGTCGGGCAGGTGAAGGAGGAATATCAGGCACGGGGAAAAAGAATAGGGGCCTACCGGAGGAAGGTAAAGGAAGAGCTTGCAAAGTTCGAAAGCTATGAGATACAACAGGTGCCAAGAGCTGAGAATACAAACGCCGATGCCTTGGCCAAACTGGCATCCTCGAAGGATTCATACCTAGTAGGGATCATCCCCATCGAAGAAGTGGAACGACCAACAATTGACTAGGCGGTAGAAGTCCTGACTATTCAGGCAGCTGGGAACTGGATGGGACCCCTTGTCCAATACTTGACAAACGAGGTTTGGCCTATGCTTAAAAAGGAGCCACCAGATACCTATTATATGATGGTTTGCTATATAGATTAGGCTTCTCAACACCTTTGTAGCAGTGCCTAGATGATCATGAGGCGCAAGAGGTCCTCAGGGAGATCCATAAAGGAGTGTTTGGTAATCATACTGGGGGACAATCTCTAGCTCTTAAGGTTTTAAGGTAGGGATACTATTGGCCTATTTTAAAAAAGACGCATTTCAATACGCTTGGAGTTGCGATAAGTGCCAACGATATGCCACAATTCCTAGAGCAGCCCCAGAGAACCTAACTTTCATTCTTAGCCTATGGCCTTTTGCCAAATGGGGGATCGACCTAATCGGACCTCTACACCTTGCACCCGGAGGCCTTAAGTTCGTTATCGTCACTGTGGACTATTACACTAAGTGGGCCGAGGTGAAAGCTCTTACTTTGACTACCGAGGTAGCCTACACCAGCTTCATATGGAACAACATTGTATGTAGATTTGGTGTTCCACACTCGATCGTGTCTGACAACGGGAAGCAGTTTGACAATGCCTCGACGCATAAGTTTTGTGATGACTTAGGCATACGAAAGGACTTCTTAACCCCAATACACCCGCAGTCCAATGGCTAAGTGGAGGACATCAACAAAATCCTAAAGTATACTCTGAAGAAGAAGCTCGACGACCTAAAGGGAAAATGGGCCAAATAACTTCCAAAAGGCTTGTGGGCATACAGAATGACAAGTCGAACCACCACGGGTGAAACACCATTCTCTATGGCATATGAAATCGAGGCTGCACTCCCTGTCGAGATTGAGACGCCAACTCTAAGAACGGTCATATACAACGACAACATAAACATGGAGGCCATGAATGGAGAACTCGACCAATTAGAAGAAAAAAGGCTCGACTCCTAATTACGACTCGCCACTTACCAAAGGAGGACAGCCCGATACTACGACAAGAAAGGTCAAGCGAAGAAGGTTTTACCTAGGAAATCTGGTGTTAAAAAGGGTGATGTAGAATACCAAACCAAAAAATACTGGCCCCCTGGGCCCGACTTGGGAAGGACCCTACCTCATAAGGGAGGTGCTACACCCAGGGACCTACGTTCTGGAAAGCCTCACCGGCAAACAGATTCAACACCCATGGAATGTAGAGCAGTTAAAACTATACTACCAATAGTGTACGAATTCTTACACGCTTTAATTGTGTTTGACATTTCATTAATATAAATGAACTTTATTCATAGCGTGTGTCCAAAAATCAACCCCTTAAATATGTCTGTCTAAAAATCAAAATTTTTTAAACACACATGGGGGGAGTAAAAGGTCTACGGATCACAACAAATATGCATATACACAATAAAACGTCGCCTCCTCCAAGGAGGACAGACGATTTACTTAGCAAATTTTAAGGAATTTGTTAAGACGATGACCCTAAGGGGTAAAGTGAAACGTTGCTTCCTCCAAGGAGGAGAGACAATTTACTTAGCAAATTTTAAGGAATTTGCTAAGACGATGACCCTAAGGGGTAAAATGAAACGTCGCCTCCTCCAAGGGGAGAGACAATTTACTTAGCAAATTTTAAGGAATTTGCTAAGATGATGACCCTAAGGGGTAAAATAAAACGTCGCCTCCTCCAAGGAGGAGAGACAATTTACTTGGCAAATTTGAGGAATTTGCTAAAACGATGACCCTAAGGGGTAACATGAAACATCGCCCCCTCCAAAGAGGAGAGACGATTTTCTTAGCAGAATTATTAGTAAACATAAAAATAAAGGCAATTAGATGCATATAATATATATATATATATATATATAATCCATTGTCTGAATAATAAAAAAAACAATATTACAAAAAAAAAAAAAAAGTTAAGATTCGGCTCCCAGCATCCTAGGCCTCATCACCTCCACCACCTTGACTGCCCTTGCCACCATCAGCTGCAGCTTCCCCGGCTCCACCGCCGCCCTCATCACCCCCGCCTTCGGCAGGAGAACCTTCGTCGTCAGAAAGGGGCTCATAGATGAAATCCAAGTTGAGGCCAGGGATATGTCTGTTTATTCTAGCCACACTTTGCTCGCCAATAGACAGCATGTCACTGGCACACATATCATGCAACTCCTCAGAGATTTTAAAATCCTCGATGGCCTTAGCAGCAACATCTGCGTTATTTCGAGCAAACATGGCATAAGCAACAAATTCCTTAACCCCCTCCTCCTTGCCCATGTTGTAGCCCTCCTGCTTGCCAAGGTTGTAGCCCTCCTTTCGGAAGACATCCTTGGAGTCGGCATCTGATTAGTACATGAAAATGTTGTTAGGAATACTGTCCTAGAAGCATGAGATGTAATAGGATATTTATTATTTAATTAATAAAAGAGTTTATTCATCATTTTATGTGCATATATTTATGAATATCAAATGAAAATTCCGTGATTATTTATGTAACCTTAAACATAGTATATAAGTGTTATATACGAGAGGATAGTGTTTAAGGATAATAATCAAAAACATTGTTCATAATAAATTTAATTAAAGTTCAGAATCTTTAATTAAAACATTATTAATACATGTCATTCCCATTTAGAATGGAACGGTGCTATCCGCACTGTTAATATGGTGAGATATTGAATGAGTGTATTTCGCATAATGAGACTGTGTGGAACAGGGACATAGACACAATATGAATTTCTAATAATTTCCATTAAGCATAGAAATTCTAGTTGAGTCTACCAATGGTCATATATAGAATGATCTTAATCCTGAGTTGTTAACAAACTCCTATTTATGGATTTGTGTCTTTTGATTTACTCGGTACAGATTTCGAGATCTTGAATCCTATTCCTTGTATTTTGGAGACACGATGAAATAGGTAACCGGGAATGTTATTATACGAGATGGAATCCATTCCTTCTAGAGAAAGAAGTAGATAAATAATTCTCTTGAGTGTTGATTCGATACTTGGATTAGTTAGAGCGCTCTGGTTCATGGATGTGTTTTATGAATCACTATCCATTACAGAATCAATGGTACTCAAGGATGAAGATATAATTAGAGAGGTTAACGGATTCTACCTGACTCTAATTATGAATTATTTATGGAGGATTGATCTATATGGAATGACTATATCAAATGGACACTTCACAGTTTAGAAGTAATTAATGTCTATAATTTCGAAAGTGCAATTCCAAGTTTATAGTGGAGTAACTATTGGAATTAATATAATTAATTAATTAATTAATTAAAGTGTTTAATTAATTATTAATTTTATTGGAGCTCGGGATTATAGGTCCATAAGTCCCCGCGTCGTCATTGTAATTCTACCAGACACAAAGGACAAAATGGGAATTTTAGAATTATGGAATTCTAAAATTAAATACTCAAAAAATAATTAATTGAGAATTAATTATTATTTAAATAATGTGATTATTTAAATTTGAATTTGAATCATGAACATAATTTAAATTTATCCTTTTAAACTTATTTGATAAGTTGTTCAATTTAGAATTCAAATTAATTTAAGTTTGACTTAAATTTGAATTTCAATTTGAATTGAAATTGGACTATCGGATAAATGATGATTTTCTCTTCCTTCCCTATCTGCAATTGGCGCCACACACAGGGATAAAAACCCTAGGGTTGGCCGGCAACTTATGGATTAGGTAGAGGAGAATTTTTGTTCAAAATTCACACAGGAAAGAGAGATTTGTTTCCTTCTAGAAGTTGGACTTCTACTCTATAAATAGGGGATGATGAAAAATTGCGCGTGACAAATTTTTTTAACCTAGACTTTAAGGGGTTGGCCGAAATTCCCTAGAGCAAGAGAAGGAAAATTTTTTCTCCCAAAAATTCCACATCGTGCATGCATTGGTGTTTGTGGAAAATTTGAGTGTTTAATTAGACCCGTTTTAGTCTCGAGTGTGCCCACACATACGTCTACGTGGAATCAAGGAATTGACGTGGAAGACTTTGGTTTTCTAAACACAAAACTTGGAGCAAGGATTGTTCGAGGTCAAAGAATTCAAGTTATCATCCGAGTCGGCTCCAGGTATTTTTCCTAATTGAGTTCTTGACATATAAGTTAATGTGGTTAATTTATTCGTGCATAAATTAATATAATCAATAGAGTATCTCAAAAGTTTTATGAAAATTTTTGTTATACTGTATCCGCCTCCCCGCCACGCTTCCGCTTCCGAATTCGATTCGGTTTCTAACAATTGGTATCAGAGTGGTCTATAGATGATATTAATTTATGCTTCGATTATTTGATAATTAAAATTGATATATTAAATATGTGATATTTAATTATGTATGTATGTGATCGGTAGGCACTTGCATTTATGGATGTTTATTTTAATTCATATTGATGAATGTATGGATGGTGGATTTGGTCATTAATTATATGGTTCCATGGATCGGTTATATTCATTTATTGATAAATTATTTGTAATTTGATTCGAGATTAGAATTATTGTAATTCTAGGTTTTGGGTAGAATTAGGGTTTTGATTTTGAATCAAAAGGAGGCCTTGAAGATCAAGTTTGAAGCCTTTGAAACTGCCCAGAAAATTTCCAGAAATCGCCCAAAGGGCAAGCCCCCGCGCGCGCCGAGAGCGCGCCCCAGCGCACGCTCCAGCGCGCGGACAGTCCGCGTGGGTGCGCGGTAACCCTGCGCGGCGTGCGTACCGAGGCGTACAGCTGGCAGCCCAGATTCGGTAATTAGACCCCGAATGGACCCGAGGATTTCTGAAACCCTCGTAATGCGTGCCGATGGACCCGAAAACGTTTCGGACCCCAAGGAAGGTGAAATCTGACCTAAAGACAAAGAATGAAGCCAAAGAATAAAGAACTCAAGAATCGAAAACCCGTTGATGTAACGGAAGAATATAATTATTGTAATTATTTATTTATTTGATTGAGTTGTAATTTATTTTTCCATGGGACCCGGTCAAATCCATCTCAATAGCCGATTGCATATATTTATATTTTATGTTGATAATTATATATTATATGTCCATACATATAACCTGCCATATAGATATAATGTGCCTACTCATATGTTTGATAACAAGCCATGCATATACGCGCATTTGTTATTATTTATTTTATTTATTATAAAAGGGTTTCAGAAAAATAAAATAAAATAAGAACCTTGCACTAAAATTGATTTAATATGATTAAATTGATTTAAGTTGCAAAATTGATTTGCAAAATAATGTTACATGTGAAATTCAATTTAAGAGTTAAATTTTAGAATTTCACATATCCGAAAAATAAATTGTTTATTTTTTGATTTGAAAACCATGAGATGTTTTTTAAACAAAATACATATTTTCAAAATAATGAGTGGGAGAGGGTTGTATGACAATACAACCCACTAGTCTCCATCGTTAGTTCAACACCGTGAAATTTAAATGGGGCTTCGCAGCGGCACCGATTCCGCACTCCCTACGGAAAGTGTTCTTTCGGATCAATAACAAGGTTGACTTCCTAGCAATAGGATTCAAGGATGTATTTCCGGTTTGACCTACCCTACGGCGGCACTCTGGAATTAAGTCTGTAGAATCTGAAATGGTGGATTACACTCATAAAATTATAATCAAATTGTTGATCATATTTTTGACAAAAATTAACGGTAATTAATAAATATGAAAATATGAGATATTTTGATTGTATTTATTAATTGAGAATGTCTCGGTTCAATTTGTGATATTTTGACCTACCCTATGGCTGCACTATATTCGTGGTAAATTGGATTATCGTTGGCACCTAAAATTAAAACATGATTTATGTATTTTTCATGTGCATCATGCATCATATTTAATTGTGACTAAATTCACATGTTTTTAATATTCATGCGCACAAAATGATTAGATGAATATTCTATTTATTTCCAGCAACATGTCAAATCCTATTATCACACTACTTGTGATTGAAAAACTGGATGGTGATAACTATGCTAAGTGGAAAAGTAACATGAACATACTATTGGTCTGCGAAGACTACAAATTTGTCCTAGTAGAGGAATGTCCTCAAGAACCCATAGCTAATGTATCCAAAACCGTAAGGGAGCCTTATGATCGCTGGATCAAGGCCAACAACAAAGCAAAGTGCTTTATGTTGGCCAGCATGAGCGATGTGCTTCGCAAGAAGCATGAGGAGATGGAGACTGCATATGAGATAATGGAGTCTCTAGAAGCCATGTTCGGCGCTCCATCAGAGAAGGCTCGTTTGGATGCTATAAGGGCTTTCATGAATGACAAGATGAAGAAAGGCTCTTCGGTTAAGGCACATGTCTTGAACATGATTTATCACCTCCATGATGCAGAGCTCAATGGTGCCAGAATCGATGAAGCCACCCAAGTTGGCATCATCTTGGAAAGCCTATCCCTTGATTTTCATGAGTTCGTGAACAACTTTGTTATGAACAAGAAAAATTCCAACCTCACTGAACTCATGAATGACTTGCAAAACTTCGAATCCACCAACAATAGAAGGGGAGGAGAAGCAAATGTTGTTGTTGCAGGAGGCTCTGGTAAAAACAAATGAAAGAACTAGAACCAAAGGAAAGGGAAGAAAGAAAAGAACAAGAGACCCAAGAAGGCTAAAGGCCACATCCAGAAACCCAAAGGAAAGTGTTTCCATTGCAATGGTGAAGGGCATTGGAAGAGAAACTGTCACAAGTGTCTCGAGGAGCTGAAAAAGAAAAAGGAACAAGGTAAATCAGATGTACTAGTCCTTGAAACATGTTTAGTAGAGGGTTATACCTCGGCCTGGATAATTGATTTGGGAGTAACTAATCATGTGTATTTTTCTTTGCAGAGTTTTAGTTCTTACACTGAGCTAGCCGATGGGGACTACACGATGAAAGTGGGCAATGGCGCAAGAGTTTCGGCAAAAGCAGTGGGAGAAGTTAGACTTCATTTCAGGGAAAATAAATTTTTAGTTTTGAACAATGTTTATTTTATTCCAGACATTCGTAGAAATTTGCTTTCTGTGGCTAAGTTATTCGAACAATTATTTAAAGTTTATTTTGATAATGAATTTGTTCATATTTCTCAAAATGATTTAAATATTTGTTCTGGATGTCTAGATGATGGTTTATATTGTATAAAGCCCATACCTAACTCACTGCTTAATACTAAAATGTTCAGAGTTGCCGAACCTAAGAATAAAAAGCAAAAGATTTCTCACAAAAATAACACATATCTGTGGCATCTTAGACTTGGTCATATTAACCTAAATAGGATTGAAAGACTGGTAAAGGATGGTCCTTTGCGTGAGCTAACAGTTCCGGTCTGTGAATCTTGTTTGGAAGGTAAAATGACTAAGAGGTCTTTTACAGTGAAAGGAGTAAGAGCTACAGAACCCCTTCAGCTGATACATTCAGATGTATGTGGATCGTTAAATGTCCAAGCTAGAGGACGTTACGAATATTACGTCACCTTTATTGATGACTATTCGAGATATGGTTATGTTTACCTAATGCAACGGAAATCTGAAACTTTTGAAAAGTTTAGAGAATTCCGAGCAGAAGTTGAAAAAGAATTAGGTAAACCAATCAAGACACTTCGATTAGATCGAAGGGGTGAGTACCTGGACCAAGAGTTCTGGAATTTCTTGATTGAAGAAGGTGTGGTATCCCAACTGACTACACCCGGAACACCACAGCAAAATAGTGTAGCCAAAAGGAGAAATCAGACTTTGCTCGACATGATAAGATCAATGATGAGTTATTCTTCACTGCCTACTTCTTTTTGGGGTTATGCCCTAAATACCACTATGTATATTCTAAATCTAGTTCTATCTAAGTCTGTACCTAAGACACCCTTAGAGTTGTGGAATGGTCAAAAACCTGGTTTAAGACACATTCGCATATGGGGGTGTCCAGTACACATGCTGAGGCAAAAGACCAGGAAGTTGGAACCAAGGTTAGAAGTATGCAGCTTCGTGGGATACCCACAAGGGACAAAAGGATAACTGTTTTATAGTCAAGCAGATCAAAAGGTGTTTGTATCGATAAATGTCACTTTTCTGGAGCATGACTATATGATAGATTTTAAGCCCCGAAGTAAAATAGTATTGGAAGAGTTACTTTCCGATGAGATCGGACCACAGCCGGCAAGAGTTGTTGGATCACTCAGAGAAAAGACCACAGTTCCTGATCAGACTCCTAAGGCACCTCGTCGTAGTGGGAGGGTAAGCATGTTACCCGACCGGTATACCGGGGAAGCCTAAATCGTCACTGCTGATGACGGTAAGGAGGATCCATCGACCTTTAAGGATGCGATGGATGATTCTGATAAGGAAGAATGGCAAGCAGCTATGAAACTCGAGATGGAGTCTATGCACTCTAACTCAGTCTGGCAACTTGTAGAGCTACCCGAAGGGGTAAAACCCATTGGATGCAAGTGGATCTTCAAGAGAAAGAGAGGAGCGGATGGAAAAGTAGAGACTTATAAAGCAAGGCTAGTGGCTAAGAATTATACCCAAAATGAGGGAATTGACTATGAGGAAACTTTCTCGCCAGTAGCTATGCTTAAGTCCATCCGGATACTCCTGGCCATTGCAGCATATTTTGACTATGAGATATGGCAGATGGATGTCAAGACAGCTTTTTGAATGGCTATCTTGAGGAAACCATCTATATGGATCAGCCAGAGGGTTACATAGAAGAAGGCCAAAAGTAGAAAGTCTGCAAACTGCAGAGGTCCATTTATGGACTAAAGCAGGCTTCTTTATCATGGAACATCAGGTTTGATGAGGCTATAAAGTCTTATGGATTTGATCAAAACATTGATGAACCATGTGTCTACAAGTACAAGAAAGAAGAGAAAGTGGTTGTCTTAATTCTTTACGTCGATGACATCCTACTTATTGGGAATGATGTGGGCTTGATGACAGATGTAAAGGAGTGGTTAGCCGACCAATTCCAAATGAAAGATTTGGGAGAGGCAAGCTATATTCTTGGGATTAAGATTATTCGAGATCGTAAGAAAAAACTTTTGGCATTATCACAGGTATCTTATATAGACAAAGTGTTGTCTAGATATTCGATGCAGAACTCCAAGAAAGGGAATTTGCCTTCTAGGCATGGTATTCATCTTTCTAAGGAGCAATGTCCAAAGACTCCACAACAGGTTAACGGATGAAGATACAAATAGAGAGGTTAACGAATTCTACCTAACTCTAATTATGAATTATTTATAGAGGATTGATTTATATGCAATGACTATATCAAATGGACACTTCATAGTTTAGAAGTAATTAATGTCTATAATTTTGAGAGTGCAATTCCAAGTTTATAGTGGAGTAACTATTGGAATTAATAGAATT
>NW_010361192.1:135887-222804 GCF_000414095.1 Morus notabilis | reverse complement strand
TTTAAACTTATTTGATAAGTTGTTCAATTTAGAATTCAAATTAATTTAAGTTTGACTTAAATTCGAATTTCAATTTGAATTGAAATTGGACTACAGGATAAATGATGATTTTCTCTTCCTTCCCTGTCTGCAATTGGCGCCACACACAGGGATAAAACCCCTAGGGTTGGCCGTCCACTTAGGGATTAGGTAGAGGAGAATTTTTGTTCAAAATTTAAACAAGAGAGAGAGATTTGTTTCCTTCTAGAAGTTGGACTTCTACTCTATAAATAAGGGATGATGAAAAATTGCGAGTGAAGAATTTTTTTAACCTAGACTTTAAGGGGCTGGCCGAAATTCCCTAGAGCAAGAGAAGGAAAATTTTTTCTCCCAAAAATTCCACATTGTGCATGTGTTGGTGTTTGTGGAAAATTTGAGTGTTTAATTAAACCCGTTTTAGTCTCGAGTGTGCCCACACACACGTCTACGTGGAATCAAGAAATTGACGTGGAAGACTTTGGTTTTCTAAACACAAAGCTTGGACCAAGGATTGTTCGAGGTCAAAGAATTCAAGTTATCATCCGAGTCGGCTCCAGGTATTTTTCCTAATTGAGTTCTTGACATATAAATTAATGTGATTAATTTATTCGTGCATAAATTAATATAATCTATAGAGTATCTCAAAAGTTTTATGAAAATTTTTGTTATAAGTGATCCACCTCCCCGCCACACTACCGCTTCCGAATTTGATTCGGTTTCCAACAAATGCACCCTAAATACTGCTTTTGATTTATATAATATTAAAATATTTAAGCTTTAATTAAAATTTTTCATTATTTTTATTCATAATATTTTTAATTTGAATTTGTCTAGTTTTTGCTTAATTATTTACAGATGAAAGTAGTGTAAAAAGCTACACAAGAAGAAGCCATGAAAACCATATTTTTAGCCCATCCGAGCCACACAAGCCGAGCCAATCAGAGAGAGCCACGCCACCCATCAGCCAAGCTAAATGAAGTGGGTCCTGCATGTCAGCATAGAAATCCGCGCCCATTTCTCCCGCCATCTCGCGCCTCGCGCATCACCAGCATGGCCACTCTCAGCGCGCGCGCTACTTCCACGCAAATACCAGCGCGCGTCCACAGCTCTCCTCCACGTGAGTCCCACGTGTCAGCGTACAGTCTGCTCTTCCCCTCTGCGCGCACAAACTGTCCAAGCAGGTCCCAACTGCCTCCAACGCCAGCACCCTTATTCCACTCCGCGTGCGACACGTAATTTCCTGTCCAGTGCGCGTTTTATCCGCATTTTTCGGACAGTTGGTCAACCTAGTCAACTTTGACCATTCTTGGCTAACTTTTCAAGGGCGACGTTTTGGTCGACTTTTGGTCAACAAATTTTTACTCGGTCCACTTAAATCAGTCGAAATCCTAATTTACGCGATCCGGCCTTCCGAACCTCTTTTTTCGTCCATTTTTCATTTTGATTATTTCTAAAACCCTAGAATTGATGTCTTTCAATTCTTTTTCATTTCTTAACCCCAATATTCATGTGTTTACCCACTTGTGGGTTTAACACAACGTTCCATACTTCTTTTTTGAACATAGTTTAAAAATCCGTAACTACATCGTAGTTCAAAAATTTCTGATTTTTAACTTATAACTTACTATTTAGTACTATTATCAACAAGTAATTGTCATAGAAGTATTCATATTGATAACCCAAAGGATTTCAGGAAATTTTATCTTATACAATAATTTCGATAAATTTTCCGGTCATGACACCTTTACCCTCTTTGCTCTTTTTGCAACATTGAGGACAATGTTGATTTTAAGTTTAGGGGTAAAGGGGATTTGTCCAAAAAAAGATAAGAAGAAAAAAAGTTGAAAAAAAAAGAAAAAAATACAAAAAAAAAAAAGACTAAGAAAAAAAGTGTTGCATCTTTGGTTTATATAAGAATGAAGTAGAAATAAGTTTATGGGTGTAATAACTCAAAAGTAAAAAAAGAGGGTTGACAAAGAAGGTAAAAATCAAGTTTGGGGGTGTTACTTGGGTGTGTTATTTGAGCTCTTCTAGGGTCCTCGAATTATTGAAGTGTTTAAAGGGTGATTTGAGCCAAAATATTATCTCATATCCTACCCTCACCCTAGCCTAACATTACAAGCTTAAAAAGTCCTATTGATCTTTTGTAATGTATTGATCTACATTAGTGGAGAGAGTTTTGAAAAGTGAGGCTATGGAGTTTGAAACTCATATTTAGAGATTCTTTGCATAGAGCATGTTTGCAATGTCCTATTTAGATTGACAATGATGATATAGCACTTGGCTATTCACACATGCACACACACAAGAAACGTCCAATTGGAGATGAAACAATCTCTTGGATTTGAAATCAACACTTAGTTGGAAATTATGTTTTTCTCTAAGCTATGTTCTTGATTCAATTTTGAGGAAAAACTTCTTGAGAATTCACCCACAAAATTCACACTTTATTTTTAGGTTCTTTTTTGTTTTTAGTTTGCTCGAGGACGAGCAATACTTTAAGTATGGGGTGTGATAACTCTAGGAATTAGTGTTATCTTAGGCATTTCTAGGCTTAAAGTTGGCTAATCCAAGGGCATTTTCTATATTAGGTGTTTAACTCTTGGTTCTTGTGATGTTATACTCTGCTAAGATTTGTGTATGTGTTATTTCTGAGGTGATTTTAAAGAAAATTGAATCAAAAAGTGCTGAGGTGTGTTCTATGGTGCATTGGTGTGAATTGCAAAAATTGTGAAGAAAATGTTGCAGCATTTTGCTACAGTAAAATTTGACAGCAAGTAGCCTTTGAGTTTGTGAAGGAAATGTTGCAGCAAAAATTTGACAGCAAGCAACCTTTGAGTGACATCAGCATGTTAGAGAGAAGCAAAAAGACAAAAGTACACAAGAGGATGCTGTTGTGCATTGTCAGCTGGATCCATTCACTCACTAGGTGCCACCTTAGTGTCCTTTGTTGCCCTAGCAAGAAGTACACCCATTTTTTTAGTTGAGAAGTGATGGCGGGTATTTCTACCAACAAATCAAGTACTTTCAAGCATGAATATTTGTAAGTCTTCAAGCATTTTTGTTAGTTTAATGTCTTTTGTATGCTTTTTATAGGAATTATAAATAAATGCAAAATTGGATGATTTTGCATGAAGAAAAGAAGAATATTTGCCCAACTTGTGAATCAATGCCAAGAGGAGGCGAAAAAGGATTTTAAGGCACAAAAGAGGAGGCTTTGGAATGCAAGAAAGCGGGCTACAGCGCGCAAAGGAAAGCGAAGTCAGAATGGGACGCGCGCCCGCGCCTGAGCCCGTTGCGCGCCCGCGCCCGAGCCCACATCCAGGGGCGCGCCCGTGTGTGCCCCACATCCAGGCACGTGGCCGCGTGCGCACCCATACCCAGGCACGCGCCCACGCGCCCAGAGCAGGAACGTGCGCTGCAGCTCGCCCAGATGATTGCCCCACGCGCTACAGCGCGCCCCAGCCTGCAACAGCGGGATCCTCTTCCAAAAATGCGCGCCGCAGCGCATTTTCACGCAGGCTGCAGCGCGCGTATGAAGCCCTAGCTCTGAAATGTTGTAGTATAAAAGGAAAGAGATGCCATTTGAGAAGGGGAGCCCAGAAATCTAAAGAAAACATCAAAAAGAGGCTGAAATCCTTCATCTTGGAGGTCCTTGGAAGCTCTTCAATGGATATTGGGTTTTATCTTCTTTCATCTATTTTTCCATGTTGAGCTAGACATTAAATCTAGGGCTTGATGTAGTTTTATTTGAACTATGTTTTGAATATTTTGTTGATTGTTAATTTAATTTCGTTTTCAATTCATTTATGTTTCTCTAAGCTTAATGCTTCTAATTTATTTGGCCAATGAGTTAGATGATTTTTAGATTGCGAATTTGATGCTCGAGAGAGATTGAGTTCTTCATCTAGATTTGAGAAACATAGTCTAGGTTGTTTTGACACCGAGAGGAGATCAACGGTTAGATAATTAAATTAGGATTTAGGTCGTGAGGCCGAGAGGCGATCAATATTCCTATTTTCTAATTCTAAAGGGGAAGCCTAATTTGTGTTTTAATATTCATTTCAAATAGGGATATTGTTTTGGGTATTCAAATACAATTCCTTGTGAGGCACTCGAGAGAGGTTGCGAGGTGACATTAGAGCCTTGATTAATGAATTGAATGGAATTGATTAGCGATTACATAATAGGATGAACATAGGAATAATGAAGCGAAATCAAGTCCCTAGACCATTTGTGTATAGATACTTTATTTTTATTTTCTTATATTTATTTTGTTTTAGTTTTGAATCATCATCTTATTAGGTTGTCTAGATAAAGTTAAGTTACAATAATCGCAATACTTAACGGTAATTCTAAACCCAATCCCTGTGGAGATGATACTCACTCACCTTATACTCAAAACTTGACACCGTACGCTTGCGGAAATTTATTATACAAAAATATTAAGCATCAAGAAGCCACAGCCAGTAAAAAGGGGATTCTGACTGAAGAAGAACTAGGCCAAGAGAAGGAGAAAATAATAGAATGAGAAAAAAAAAGATGAAAAAAAGAGAAGCAGAGAGAGCTAGAATTAGTAATATACAGATAGAAAGGAGAGTAGTACTTAGCGGAGGTGATTTCCAATTTTCTTCATCCTGTGTGAGCTTGCTTGAAGAAGGAGAATGAGGAGAAAAAGCCTTGAAGCTCCAAACCAGCTGAATCCCTCTTCTATCTATTATATTTTATTTAATTTCTCTCTTATTTGCTATTTGTTGAACAATGGAACGTATTGAGCAATTGGATCTTGTGAATTTAGCTATGAGCTAAGTTGTTTTTAGCTAGGATTATTAATGGAACCAACAGAGTGTAAGAAAGATGGTTTTCTTATGGAATGTTTGTTGAATTTATTCGTGTTCATCTATGAGTATAGATTGATTATTGCTGAAAAGAAGACGTTCTTATTCTTTACAAGCCCAAATATCTAATATTCAGCGGGCGTAGTCAGTCGTTGTCAGTTGAACTCAAGATTCGATCATTGAGCAGCCATGTAGTGTATCCTTAAGTGTATGAGGAAAACTAGAAACTATAAGATAGTTTAGTCAGTAAAAGAGTTGTCTTTAGGTGGATACACAAACTTTGACTATGAGTCATGTATGGATTTTGAGAGTCAACATCTAAATTTGTGTTCACACTAGGTGAAGGAGCCATGATACGAAAGGTTGTTGGCAAAGTGTGATTGCTAATTCTATCATTAAGAGTTAATGTGTAGTAGCTTGTGAAGCAGTAAAAGAAAACAACCTAACTCTAGAAATTCTTAACTGATCTGGAAGTTATTCCAGGCATAGATCAGTCATGGACACCTAGAAAGTTTTAGGATTAGAGACATATTTTACCTGCTTTAGGACAAGTGGGAGATTGTTGGGAATGGTGTCCTAGAAGCATGAGATGTAATAGGATATTTATTATTTATTTAATAAAAGAGTTTATTCATTATTTTATGTGCATATATTTATGAATATCAAATAAAAATTCTATGATTATTTATGTGACCTTAAACGTTGTATCTAAGTGTTACATGCGAGAGGATAATGTTTAAGGATAATAATAAAAAATGGTGTTCATAATGAATTTAATTAAAGTTCTAAATCTTTAATTAAAACATTATTAATACATGTCATTCCCATTTAGAATGGAACGGTGTTATCCACACTGTTAATATGGTGAGATATTGAATGAGTGTATTTCACATAATGAGATTATGTGGAACAAGGACACGGACACAATATGAATTTCTAATAATTTCTGTTAACTATAGAAATTCTAATTGAGTCTACCGATGGTCATATATAGAATGATCTTAATCTTGAGTTCTTAACAGACTCCTATTTATGGATTTGTGTCTTTTGATTTACTCGGTACTGATTTTGAAATCTTGAATCCCATTCCTTGTATTTTCGAGACATGATGAAGTAGGTAGCCGGGAATGTTATTATACGAGATGGAATCCATTCCTTCTTGAGAAAGAAGTAGATAAATAATTCTCTTAAGGGTTGATTCAGTACTTGGACCAGTAGGAGCTCCGATTCATGAATGTGTTTTATGAATCACTGTCCATTAGAGAATCAATGCTACTTAAGGATAAAGATATAATTAGAGAGGTTAATGGATTTTACCTAGCTCTAATTATGAATTATTTATGGAGGATCGATCTATATGCAGTGACTATATCAAATGGACACTTCACAGTTTAGAAGTAATTTATATCTATAATTTCGAGAGTGCAATTCCAAATTTATAGTGGAGTAACTATTGGAATTAATATAATTAATTAATTAATTAAAGTGTTTAATTAATTATTAATTTTATTAGAGCTCAGGATTATTGGTCCATTAGTCCCCGCGTCATCCTAGTAATTCTACAAGACACAAAGGGCAAAATGAGAATTTTAGAATTACGGAATTCTAAAATTAAACACTCAAAAATAATTAAATTAATTATTATTTAAATAATGAGATTATTTAAATTTGAATTTAAACACATTTAGATTTATCCATTTAAACTTGTTTGATAAGTTGTTCAATTTAAAATTCAAATTAATTTAAGTTTGACTTAAATTAGAAATTGAATTTGAGTCAAAATTGGACTACAGGATAAATGATGATTTTCTCTTCTTTCCCTATCTGATATTGGCGCCTACACAGTGATGAGAATCCCCTATCTTGGCCGGCCATAATGGATAAAGGAAAAAATGATATGTTGTTCTAAATTCAAATAGGAGATAATTAACAAGCTTTATCTTGGAGATAGAGATTGAATTCCTTCTAGAAGTTTGATTTCTACTCTATAAATAAGAGAATAATAGAAAATTACGCGACACAATTTTTGAAACAATTTTTTGCCCTATTTTATAGGGTGGCCGAAATTCTCAAAGTGAGGGAAAATTTTTTCTCCAAAAAATTTCACATCGTGCATGCGTTGGTGTTTGTGAAAATTCGAGTGTTTATTCTAACCCGTTTTGTCTAAGGTGTGCCCACACACACGCACTACAACAAATATCAGTATCAATAGCTGACTAAAAACGTTATTAAACACTACCAATAGCATTTTATGGAGCGCTAGGACATCAGACGCTATTAAAAGATGTAAGAAAACAAAGCGTTCTAAGAGCGTTATGAAAAAGGCTATAGAATTGAGGTCTTATAGCGGTTAAGACAAGTTATTTTCAACCTCTTACAGCTATTTAGCATGGTTACGGTACAGATTAATAGCTTTTTTCCTTGTTATGTTCATACTCTTGTAGCTTTTTAAAATTATTATTCACATCCTTTTGAATTCATTGAAATAGATGGTAATTTCAAGCAACATCTTATATCTAAATAGGAACATTCAAATTAAAACATATAAACATTCAATGTAATAATTGTTATCAGTATCTACAAAGTTGGCAATAAGATGTTTACAACACAAGTCACATCATTTGTCCACAACTTTAACATTAAAAACAAGTAAAGAATACAACGAAATAACTAGAGATAACAAAGTGTCCAAAACGTCTAGCCAAATGAAATGGTTAAGTAAATAATTCATCTTGAGAAAATGCTCCAATAAAAAGGCCATCTCCTCTAGCAAAACAACTATTGACCTGTCACAAAATTAGTCCAAATAATTAATTAAAACATATAAATTGATTAACTAATAAGCACAAAAAGAAAAAACTAGATAAATCATACAAGTGAAGAGTAGAATAAATTTTATTATAAAGGCAGAAACTTGTGAGCAAGAGCACTTGAGTTATTTTATTAAAGAGATCTATCAATGCATTACCTAACATTGGTTCTTTCACAATTTTATTAAAGAGATCTATCAATGCATTACCTCAATAATTGAGTTCTTTTTCATCTTATTCTTTACATTGACATCTCTGACAAGGTTAGCACCAGGAAGACGGATGACATCATTTTTGTGCCTCACTTTATGTGTGATTGTGCAGACAAAAACATCTTAAATATATTTGAAATGGCAATTACTTCTTCTCATAAATTTCCATGGCAAAGTCCTACCATATATAGCTGTGAAGAAATAGATTGTCAGGGATATAGGGGGAAAAACATAATTGCATTCTCTTATTACAAGTCATGATTAATAACATAATTAATAACTAAGGATTCATGATCTTCAAAAATTTTCTACCAAACATAATACCTTTTCCAACCCGGATTGCTGTGAAGCAACACAAAAGTGCAAGCTTTCAGGGAGAGAAAGAATTCGAATATTAGTTCATTTTCTCAGTAATGCAAGACATGAGAATTTGGTCGTGCTGCTGGGATCATTTTCTGAAGGAAACAAAAGCTTCTTGTTTATGAATTTGTATGCAATTGTTCATTGGACCAACACCTATCAAGTAAGAGTCAAAAATAAGAAAGTTAAAGTTTAGGGAGGGATGGTTACTGCTACTGTATATAAGAAGAGGAATATACCAGAAGAGCTTGCTTCTTTTTGGAATGGGAATTTACAATGAGATCTCTTGAAACCTCATTCACCGATGAGTTTAGATGCCTTCTTCCATTCTGTGAAAAAAAAAATACGGAAACATTTAATTTATTCACATCCAGAGAAGTGATCAATGCAAGATGAAGCATGTTTATAAAAAATCTTGAGTACTTACCATGCAGATGACATTCGCAACCTTTAAGTCTCTCCACTTCCCTAACCAAATTCATACCCTTCACTGGCCAAAAGTAAGTATCAACATCTCATTTGAAACGTCATAGCGCCAACCTTAGTTTAAACTCTAAATAAATTTGTCACATTGCCAATATTGCTTATTGAAGAAGTGCAAACACTAATATAGACTTTTCACAGTTCAAAGAAAGGAATAAAAGAATTTCATGGGAGGACTTACCCATTACTTCATGATGCTCCATAACATGTTGGGACAAACGTTTGGCTACTCTAGAGTAGAAACATGGGAAAAAGAACACAAAGAACACAAACATGGGAAAAAGAAACACTCATCATGTCAAATTTAAGATGCATTCCGTTGATGATGCAAGAGAACCTGTCCTGTCATTCAATTCAGGTTTGTAGATATATCTGATCAAACCAGGTTTGTTGAACACCATTTGTTACTAAAATTTTCTAATAATCACTTTTAGGAGTTGTAAAAGCAATCTCGAGCTGGCCTACGATCCGAAGGACAAAAAATAAGAAAAGAAAATCAAATCTTGAAATGCTTGTTCAACACTTGCATACTTGGAGATAATATTGTATACACAAACTGATGTCTGCAACATCCTCATCCTTTTCCTTTTTTGTTCGGCAATTAAATGTTTGTATAAGCCACTAAGTACATCAAAGTATCTCATAGTTAAACTGCAAGATAATTATGTTACACACATGCAGATACAAACAAAACATTTTGTATGTTTGTTGTGCAAAATGTTCACCTTTTTTTTTCTTTCTATTAGAGCCTCAGAATTGTCTCTCTTCTGTAAGTTTAAGAACCAATAATGATAATATAAGAAGATAAAAGTTGAATCGTTAACAATGGTACCAAACCTTCCCAAGAAATGCTGATGAACCACCGAGACGAGCTATACCAACGGAAACGTTAGCAGGTGCGCCTCCCGGAGCTTTCTTAAAAGCAGGTGCTTCAGCCAATGAAAATCCATTAACAGTCAGGACGAAATCAATCAACAACTCGCCAAAACAAACCACGAGTGAGGACTGGTCTGCTTCTGACAATCTATCTCCTGGAGCTGGAATTGCTCTTCCTTAAAAATAAAAAAATAAAATAAAAATAAAAACTGCATCAATTTAGTTGGCGGAAAATGACGGTAAAAAGGAGAACAACTGAACTGAAGGAAAAGAAGAAAAATTAAAAAAAGTGGATCATTTATGCTGCTAATTCTTAAAGAATGCTCAATCAAGAAGATACTGAAGCTGACTTGCTAGCACTCAGTATCATTTCTTTACAATTTTCTCCTCCTCGATTTCTACCTCGATAATGGCAAATGGCAATGGCATGCGGTGTCAAAATTGTCACATCAATGTAGATTGTAATGCAGTAGTTGTTGTAAGCTACAAAATTTAACATTAACTGTAACACTTATCTCTAAGTTGGAACCAAAAAAATACTTTTCTGACTACATCAATTAACCGTGAATCACATTGGAGTTGTTTGGTTGTTCAAAACTTAAACAAACAAACAAACAAGAAATTTGAATGAAATTTCAAGAGAAAGGATGATTTACCTTTTACACAAGTGAATTTGGCAAATGAAGTAACAAATGGCGTTCAACTTCAGAATCTATTCCGAAAGTGATCGCAACTATTCCGGCGACCAATGGCAGCAAACTTGGTATGGATTTGTTCAGCTCGACGAGAGGAGTCCAAAGAAAGCACTTTCCTGAGGATTAAACGTCGGAAGGCGCCGGAAACTGCGTTGGAAGGTGCGGTGGCCGGGAATTTCAAACTAAAATTTCGGCCGATCGGCGGGGAATCGGGCGGCGTGGTGATGGGGGTTTTGTAGATCGGCTCATGGGCTTCTTGGATCTGATTTCGGATCATTGTGGGTTGGCCAGAGGTGGTCGGAATCGATGGCGGCGCATTTCTTCTTCCGTTGCGTTGGAAGGTGCGGTGGCCGGGAATTTCAAACTAAAATTTCGGCCGATCGGCGGGGAATCGGGCGGCGTGGTGATGGGGGTTTTGTAGATCAGCTCATGGGCTTCTTGGATCTGATCTCGGATCACTGTGGGTTGGCCAGAGGTGGTCAGAATCGACGGCGGCGCATTTCTTCTTCCGGCGTGGTGATGGGGGTTTTGGAAAGAGAGCGAGAGATGGGGAGATGGCAATTGGTGGTGGAATGTGTGAGGTTCGTTTGTGGGGCTGATTTTTGGAGAATGGCTGTGCTCTGGGCATGATTTATGGTCGTATCCCACTTGCAGATTTTGCTTCCAAAGCTCTTCTCTCTCAGTTCCATAACTTACCCGCGTTTTACTTCTTTTTCTTTCACATAAACCTCGTTCACTTTGCGGATTTGAATTTTCAATTCGAGTTGAGATGTGACATTTTCAGAGAGTTTTTTACTGTAGCAGAAAAAGTTAGATGTGATATTTTCTAAGAGCTTTTTACTGTAGAAACTTAAAACTGAAAACTCGAATCGGAGAAATGAACAAAGCTATAGTGGTGAATTTCAATTTTGACCTGGAAGCTTCTAAAACATTTGCAGAGTAAAATGAAATTTGGGGGGGAAACTACTTTCATAATCTGTCAAAATATTTTATGGTTGTTTAATATATACATATATATATATATATATACACACACACCTAAAATAACTTTTTTAAAACGCTATAAAATGTAATTAAAATAAGTTTTAATAGCGGTTTTTTAAAAACGCTATAATTAAAAGTTATCAAAAACCTTTTTTTGTTGTAGTGACGTCTTTGTGGATTCTAAGAATTGACGTGGAAGACATTGATTTTCTAAACACAAAGCTTTGGAGCAAGGATTGTTCGAGGTCATAGAACTCAAGTTATCATCTTAATCGGCCGTCAGATATTATTCCTAATTGAGTTCTTAATAAATAAATTAATGTGATTAATTTATTCGTGCATAAATTAATATAATCTATAGAGTATCTCAAAGGTTTTTGTGAAAATTTTTATTATACACGATCCGCCTCCCCCACGCTTCCGCATCCAAATTTGATTCGGTAACCAACATTTTCTTATTAGCTTCGTATTTTTGTGTTGTTTCTACAATATATGATCAGTGAATCAATCCTCGTGGGATCGACACTCTTATTCACACTTTATTACTTGAGGCGACTCATGCACTTGCGAGCATAAAAATTACGCAATAAGTGACTATATCAAATGGACACTTCAAGTTCTTAGACGTAAATTATGTCTATAATTTCGAGAGTGCAATTCCAAATTTTTAGTAGAGTAACTTTTCAGAATTAATAGAATTAGTTAATTAACTAAAGAGTTTAATTGATTATTAATTTTATTAGAGCTCAGAATTATAGGTCCATGAGTCCCCGCGTCATCCTTATATTATTTTTAAAACAAGATGACCTATCGGGATTTTATTTCACTCGCGAATAATTAATTGAGAATTAATTATATATTAAATATTGTGATTATTAAATTATTTTGTCACGGACCACAGGGGGCGTGTGACACTGAGAAAAATCCCATTGGGATTTAGTTGATTGCTCTCCAAGTAATCCAGTTTACTTGTTTTATAAGTTTTCCAATTAAATTCAAAAAGAAAAGTAAAGTGTTACTTTATTTAGATTTTAATTTGAACTAAAATTGATAATTGGAGAAAGCAAGAATTTTTTTCTCTTCTCCTTGTATGGCTAGCCACACTATAAGCAAAAGGGAAGGAAATTTTGTTTCCAAAATTAAAAGGGAAAGGAAAGTTTGTTTCCACAATTAAAAGAAAACTGTATTTTTAATGAGATTAAAAATATAGTAGTTACAAATTTCCTATTGCTTTGTCTACAAGCAAAGGCTTCTACTAATCATCATTTTGCACATTCAAGGGGTAGATGAGGAAGGCTTGGGTTTTCTAAGAAAGCTTTGGAGTAAGGATTGTTCGTCGGCTAAAGAAATCAAGTTATCTTCCTAATCGTTAGCAATGTATCTATCGTTATAAACTAATGAGATTAATTTATTATTGCATAAATTAATATAATCTATAGCGTATTCAAAAGTTTTGTGAAAATTTTTATTATACACGATCCGCACTACCACGCTTCCGCACTTTGAAAACGTTTCAAAACCAACAATAAGAACATTAACCGATCAAGGATAGCTCAGACCTAGCTGCCATGTCAGCGGGCAACTCTCTTAGGAGCTGACTGCTAGAAAGAGGTGTCAAACATACGTAGGAGGTCGACTGTTTTGAAAAGACAGAGGATGATATTAGGTCAACCGTACATACAATCGTAGGCAGAGATTATTCTGGGAGCGTTTATAAAGTCGAGGCTATAAAAGATGGGAGATTCGCGAGATTAGCTCCAGGGTTCGCTATTTGTAATTTGAATATATGAAATTTTAATAAGGGAATCATCCTGATTGATTGTGATCTCTATCTTTTGGGAAACTATCCCAAAAAATAAGGGAAATCTCTTGGAATTAAATAGAGAAACAAGCAAGGGTGATGATCTAGAATATAAATAAGGGATTGTAGGTCAAAAAGATCCTCAAGTCTCATTATGAGCATTAGTACATGTAATTCCTCTAAAGATAGTGAAATTTCTCTCCTCTCCACAATGGACGTAGCTCTCCAATCGAGGGTGAACCACTATAAGTTCTTTGTGTTCTTGTTTAAATTCCGCTTTTAATTGTATTTTAGATAATTAAATTCGCGTAAACCGTTCAGAAATTTGTTATTATTTTGTTGACGAATTCTCACCGTCAACAGCTTGTATTATGTGTTGTCAGATAATGTCGCTAATAGGGTTATATATTGTCATTCAAGCCTGTTTGTTATCATTCTGTTGTTTATTCATTTGATGTTCTTTTCTAGGTTATGTCGTTCATCTATATGTATGTTGTTTTACGATAATCTAATCTTTTGACCAAGTGATGTTGTTAGGGGATTTTCCCAAGACAGCCTAAGATCACGACACATATCAAAAACTCAGTCGTAGAAAGAAGACTCAGGCCAGGGCGTGCTAAGTTATTGATACCTACCTTGATCGAGAGAATGAGTGGACCTCATTCGAGAGGGACCGAGACTGAACCGAGAACAAGGCTGAGATCGCCAAAGACTCTGACACATCGAGACCGATGTAGATTGAGATCGAGGAGAAGCAGGAAACACACGTGGCAATTGGAGAATCCTGAGGCAGTGACACATGCCTCACTTTCCTCTAATTAATGCAACCAATACGAATGCGATGCATGTAAAGTCAATAACATAATTGAAAGTGACCTTTTCTAGATGAGGATGCTTCTAAGGGCTTTCTGAAAAAAAGAATGTCCTAAGAGAAATCCTAAAAGAAAAGGATGGACAACGTGTCATGATCAAGATTGATTAAGAATATCCATCTGATCATGACAATGAAGGTATAAACAGAAAACAATAGAGGTTGAGAAGGGATCCGCTGCTTGAAAAGAAGAGGAGACCCTCTGAGACCTTTTGGAGACTTTCTCTAATCTAAATTTCCCTCTCTATCTTTCCTTCATTCTTAGATCATTTGGATATTTACCTAAATTGAATGTCGGAGTGTCTTCTGCAAAACAACCCCCCCAACTACGAAGTGAATGGAAGACGGTAGAGGAGAAGACAGAGCATCCCAAAAGTTGATGTTTGGAAAATCACACAAACAGATGTCTTCTTTTGTCATTGTCGTTTCTCTATTAATGTAATTTTAATTTGTATGTCTTGCAATCCCCGTCTCGAAAATTCTAAATCCTTTCATCTTTTCCTATGTTCTTCTTATGGCAATGAGTATAAATTACGATATTTTCTATCAGTGGAACAGGAAGAACAAACAAAAATATTGGGTCCTAACGAATGAAATTTATAGTAATCTCTGTGCTACGATAATGAAATTCAGGGCTACACATCATGATCTTGAAGCCCGATTGGTTATCAACATGACTGAATGCAATATTGTTCGTGATTGGGTCATTAGTAAGAATATTGATATAAATAAAAATCGTATAATAAAAACTTTTTAAACCTCCTTGAGAACCCACAAGTAAAACCAATTAGAGGTACAACTTATGTAAATTACAAGTTACTTTAGTTGAAGAATTGGCTAAGTTGACTACCCTGTAAAGTGAATGTGGCAAAACTACTTTCTTTAGTTTTCACTGAACAGCCATTTTGTCACACAATGTAATTAGTGAGTCGCACAGGTGGTTTGCAAATTAGAATTTTTAAAAAGATATTTTACTAATAAAGCTTTCGTATTGCACCATTTTACAAAGAACTCATTTTACTTTAGGCAAAATCAAATATATGAAAAGTTGCAAATTATTTCTTAATAAAGCCACTATATAGAAACCCAAAATAATTACTTGCTTATTGATTTTCATTTATTAGTGAAAAAATGGTTGAGAACACTATGGTACTAAGCACAACTACTACTATAATGTGGGCTCCATGTTAGTGTGGTACTCAGTACTACCACCAGTTCTCTAACATCAGTCGACATAAAAATTAGTATTATTCCCCACTATAGAATTTTCCTTTTTTTCATATTAATTGATAATATGGTGACACTAGCAACTTGTTCTCACCCACTGCCCTACAGTACTCAGTAAAATATACACCTCAAGCCGCATAGAATATTTGTCACAGGAAGGATTATAGACTTTTAAAGCTCAACATTGAGGCAAATCAGGTATGGATTTTAACTTAAATAGCATACAAGTATTGCACCTAGACTTAATTTGCTACTATAGATCGGAGATAATGGTAATAAATAAGTTAATCTTGCACACAACTTTACTATTTAACCCATCCTGTAGATATCAAAATTAACTTTAATTTATAACCTCCACCACACTAAGTTGTGCTCTCCCATACCAAACACCAGAGAGAAAATGAGTGCTGCCTTGACCAAACATGCAACATTTCTTCTTCAACTTGTACTTTTTCTCATTTTCATAATTGCCACAAAAAATGTGGTTGCAAAGAGGGCACAAGTGAGGATCATAAACCAACTGAGGGCAGATTTGAATCTGACGGTTCATTGCAAGTCCAAGCACAGCGATTTGGGAGTCAAAGAAATCCCTTTTGGAGAGTCTTTTGAGTTCCAATTTACGCCAAATATTTGGGGCACTACCCTATTCTTTTGTGGCATGCAATGGAAATATAGCACTGTTCACTTCTTTGATATCTACAAAGGACGCAGGGATAGAAAGAAATGTAGTATTTGCTGGTGGATTGTAAAAGTTGGTGGTCCTTGTATGCTAAATTATGGGACTGGAGATTTTGATATTTGTTACCAGTGGAACACTAAGAGTTATTTATTAGACTAATTGCCCTCTCTAGTGTTTCTTTTTCTAGAGTGAAATAAAGGGGCAAAACATGATCTTGGAGCCTCATTAGTTATATATATGGATATGAATATTATATATTGACTAATAAAACATTTTTTTCTTTTATTACTTGCTTGTTTTGAATTTTCATTCCTTTTTAGAGTAACAAAATCTTATAGAAAATAGTGGATGTATTAAAGTGCTAAATAACTTTCATCGGTCTTCCGTGTATTTTTATAGGACTATTGTAAAAATTCCTTGTAGATTTTGTCATTAGTATTAACTTACTCCCAGACTTTTTAAATGTTCTAATGCTACCCTCTAACTTGATAAAAGCGGTAATGTGGTTGTCTTTCTGTACGTGTTTGGTAAAAAGAACGTTATGTGAGCTTGTTTGCTGAAGTCTTCTTATTTTCAAACTCCTGGCGTACACTACTCCTTGTGCGTAATTATTAAGTATTGGTAGAACCGGTTCTTGTTGAGAGTCATGCCTTTGTATTGCAAGTTTATTTACACTTTTAATTTCTGGTTTTCTTTAATGAAATCTCCTTTAAAAAAAGAAAAATAACATTAGGCAAGTAGTTGGTTTTTCGTCCTTTTAAACAAACGGAAGAGCCAACATTGTCCAGTTTTCTAAAATTCAGGAAGTTAGGTTGGCACATTTGAAAAGTCTGTTGATAAGTTCATAATAATGACAAAATCCGAAGAGATTTTTTGCATTTGTCCATTTATATATTATTTTGATTTGATTATGATATGATAAACAATAAGCATTTCCTATTATAAGAGCTCTCTTTTTAACAATTTTGGATCTTACGTAGTGTTGTGTGGGAAAATATGAAGAAAATGTGGAAGAACGATAATATGACACGTAACCTTAACTACTCCCCGCAAATCAACAACCCTCGACGTCTGGGGCTCCCTCCCATTCCGTTATAAAGAACCCAAGTGAAAAGTCAAACTTAGGGCGTCGATTCCTTCTGGAGTCGACAGATCGTACCGTCGACCTTAGGACATAGAAATCCCTCGACTATGGAACCAACCGCCAAGAAGGACAGTTGGGTTAAGCAACACTGGCGACGAGGGGAATGCTCTTTGAGAAAAAATCTGACTTGGCAAATTGCGTACAAAAGTGGGGGATGACTGCAAGGCAGGCATTTATTGCGAACCCTTAAACTGCCCCACAGGGGACTAGAAAAGGGTTACAGGAACGCACAGAGCCGTAATAGAAGACTAATTAGCTGAGTGAACAGTACTCCAAGTAATTAGTGGGCTACGTCTGGGCCTAAAAAGGGAGAGCACTTGAGTGCTTCTGCTTACAAAGGAAATCAACCCAGCGAAGGAAGCCCCCAATATAAAAAGGGCGAGACCCTATACAGGAAAGGGGTTGAGATCCAAGAGAAAAAATAATGAGAAAGAACAATTGATGTAAATTGTAATCCCCTCAAAAGAAATATACAACCACAGTGGATGTAGCTCTGATTTTATAGAGTGAACCACTATAAAATCACTTGTGTTCCTTATTTGTGCACATCTTTTATTAACGCACAATACACCCCTCCAACAAATTCTTACACACATTCAACACTAAGGCCGGTAATCCAACGGGAAACCCAGAGGTAACCCAGCCTATTTTTGTTGACGAGAATTCACCGTCAACAATTGGCGACTCCGCTGGGGATCGAAAGCGTTTGACCCCCAACAACATAGTTAGCAAGCACGCCTCCAAGAAAGAGAATTGAGGCCATCAACCGAGGCAGCCAGACGGACGAAACCGCCACCCATCCAGGGAATAACGGGATGGAAGAAGATCCACGCCCGGTCAGAAACGAAGTCCCACTCCCAGACACGCCACGGCCAGATCCTGTGCAGATGCAGGCCCAACTAACCACTCTAACCGAGCTGGTACGTGGGCTAATGACTGTGGTTGAGCGCTTAGATGGAAAGAACTCTATGTCGCCGTTAGAAGACATCCCGAGGCCACTGGGACCTGCCATGGCTGAAAACCCGAACCCCGGTGACCGCCCACATATCCAAGAGGGAACCGGGGACAGCGAGAATCACCGGGGCCCTCCTAGGCCTCGACCTTCCCAATCCTCCAGCAGCCGTTTAAGGGCCGCCGGACTCCGGGTCCCGAGGATCGGATACCGAGAGGCCCGGGAAATCCTGAGGTACTACCCCAAAATCCAGGGGGAACCCCACCAGGAGACTCAAGGTCAGTACAGGCGGGCGGCCAGGCAAGGGACGGACCCAACGTTCAAAGGGTAGAGGCGTCGAGAGTAGCTGGCTCGGCCATCTCAAGAGAAGAAGCGCGCGCCATCATGGAACGTATGGCCAGCCTGGAGCAAAAACTCACAGGGGACGTGGCAGGCCTGAAAAAGAATATAGGGCGAGTGGCTGAGATGGTAAACGTCGACATCACACCTAGCTGCACACATGACCATCCGTTTACCGCAGAAATAATGGCGCCCCCTCTCCCCAACAAATATAGGTCACCGTCGATCCCACCATATGATGGTCGAGGGGATCCCGACGATCATTTGGAGATGTACACAGGACACATGCTCTTACACGGGTATGCTGAGGAAATCATGTGCCGAGCTTTTCAG
Source organism: Morus notabilis (assembly GCF_000414095.1). Classification (NCBI taxonomy): domain Eukaryota; kingdom Viridiplantae; phylum Streptophyta; class Magnoliopsida; order Rosales; family Moraceae; genus Morus; species Morus notabilis. Next base: position 204,182 of record NW_010361192.1, on the reverse strand, counting down.
AACCATTTAACGGATTCTGTCCGAAGATGGTTTCGGACGCTGATGCCAAATTCTATCTCAAGTTGGGATGAGTTAAAGGAAGCATTTTCCCTCCAATTCATAGGGGTTAAAAAATACGTCCCCCCGAAGCAGAATCTGACGACGATATACCAAAAGCCGAACGAGCTATTAAAGGAATGGCTTGCAAGATATGGGGAAGCTGTCACCGTCACGATGGATATAACAGACAGAGAGGTCTTGATGGGGGCATTATCTAGCATGAAGAAAATTACCCCCTTCAAGAGAGAGTTGAACCGAAAACCCTCGTCCAGCTACAAGGAATTTCTTGCGCAAGCGCAAGGGTACATCAACGCCGAAGAGGCAGACGCAAATGACCCCGAGCATAGGTCCAACAAGAATAAAGGGACCGAACAGGGGTCGACACCGGCAAAACAGGACAGGAAGAAGCGTCGAGGTGGAGGAAACGGAGAGAAGCAGCCAGCTGCGACGACGAGCGCTCCAGAAGCTAAGAGGCCAAGGCAAGAGGATACCCTTAAGCCTCGACTGTTTCAAAAGTACGATTCCTACCACGAGCTAACGGTAGGAGTTGAGGAGGTTTTCAACCAGGTCGGACGCTGAAACCTGCTGCGCCGACCAAAACTGATGAAATCGGATCCCAGCCGAAGGAACCAAAAGAAATTCTGTAGGTTCCACGGCGATGTCGGCCACCACACCAACGATTGGGCCGACCTTAAGGATGAAATCGAGAGAGTAATCCGCGAGGGGAGGCTACAGGAGTTCAAAGCCGAGCGGAGACCTCAAAACGACGGCCACAGTGGACAGAATGACGGTCGACGCCGAGAGGAGAACCAGCGCCCAGAGGACCGAGAACCCGTCGGCGTCATACGAACTGTCCTCGGCGGCCCCTATATTAGAGGAGACTCAAGGAGGTCTCAGAAGGACTACGCCCATGAGGCTAGGGGGGTTTACTAGGAAAGATTCTGGAGCGTCTCCGCTATAAAAACCCCAAGGTATAGCCACTCCGACGTGGCCTTTAATGAGGACGACGCCAGCGGAGTTCACTTCTCCCACAACGACGCATTGGTGGTGGAAGCTATGATTGGAAACCACACTGTGTACTGAATCCTGGTAGATAATGGGAGTTCGGTGAACCTCCTATATTCCGACTGCTTGAAAAAAATGGGGATCCGAAAGGAGCAGTTAGAAAAACCTCCAGGCCATTATACGGTTTCACCAAGGACTCCGTCATCCCTCAGGGGACTATCCGGTTGCCCATAACCGCAGGAGAGAAATCCTGACAGACTACGACAATGGCCAACTTTGTGGTAATAAAGGGAGGCTCCCAGTACAACGCTGTAATCAGGAGACCAACCTTTCAGGCGCTAAGGGCAATAACCTCCGTCTACCACCAGAAGGTCAAGTTCCCTACCCCAAACGGCGTAGGTGAAATGAAGAACAACCAGTATGAGGCTAGGGTTGCATACTCCGATGCCCTGCGTGGATACGACCAGCCAAGGAAACAGGAAACTGGGATGGTCTATCAAAACACCGTCGAAGACATAGACCCCAGGGTTCAAGAGGAGGTCACATGGTCCCAACCCATCGAGCAATTGGTGGAAATCCATGTTGATGAAGGCGAGCCAACCAAAATTCTAAAAATAAGCTCAGACCTAGCCCCATCACTTAAGGTCGAGATCGAAAACTTCCTCAGAAAGAACTTAGATGTCTTCCCCTGGAATCATGCTGACATGGAAGGGATCGACGCCAAGGTTATATGTCACTCCCTGAATGTCGACCTGTCATATCCTCCCAAGTGCCAGAAGCGTCGACCAATGAACCCCGAGAGGTATGAAGCACTAAAAGATGAAGTCGACAAGCTGATCAACAATGGGTTCATCAGGGAGGCCCATTACCCACGTTGGGTCTCAAACCCAATTTTGGTGGTCAAGCCTAACAGAAACTGGAGAACATGCGTCGACTTCAGCGATCTGAACAAAGTCTGCCCAAAGGATGGCTTTCCACTCCCTCGAATAGACCAGATGGTCGATGCCACAGCGGGAGATGAGATGCTGAGTTTATACAACCATATCCTCATGCATCCAGCCGACGAGGAGTACACATCTTTCATAACCAACAGGGGCCTCTACTGCTACAAGGTGATGCCTTTTGGCCTGAAGAATACGGGGGCTACCTACCAGAGGCTCGTGAATAAGATGTTCGCTCAACAGCTCGGCAAAACAATGGAGGTCTACGTCGATGATATGCTTGTGAAAAGCGCCAAGGCCAGCCAGCACGTCGACCATCTAGGTGAAATGTTTGGTGTATTGAGAAAATACCACATGAAACTAAATCCCCAAAAATGTGCCTTTGGAGTTGGGTCAGGGAAATTTCTCGGTTTTATGGTCAGCAACCGAGGGATAGAAGCTAACCCTGAGAAGATTAAAGCCCTACAGGATATGCGGTCCCCAACTAAGCCAAAGGAAGTGCAAAAGTTGATAGGATGTGTCACCGCCCTAAACAGGTTTATATCAAAAGCAACAGACAAATTATGTCCCCTTCTTCGATGCTTTGAAAGGAAGCAGGCGCTTTGTGTGGACACCGCAATGTGAAGAAGCCTTCCAGAAATTGAAGGAACATTTGGGCAAGCCCCCAATTCTGTCAAAACCAAACCCCGACGAGGAGCTTAGCCTATACCTCTCCGTGTCCCAACATGCCGTAAGCTCCGTACTAATAAGAGAAGAAGAAAGGGTGCAATTGTCAATCTACTATGTGAGCAAAAGGCTCCTCGACGCCGAGTTGAGATATAGCGAAATGGAACGCTTGGCCCTCGCCCTAATGGTAGCTTCAAGGAAGCTTCGACACTATTTCCAATCTCACATAATACGGGTTCTTACAAACCACCCGTTGAGACAGGCTCTACAAAAGCCCGAAACTTTCGGGTGACTTCTTAAATGGTCGGTAGAGTTAAGCCAGTTCGACATTAAATATGTGCCAAGAACTGCGATCAAGGGCCAAGCGCTGGCCAATTTTCTAGCTGAGTTCTCCTATAGACCAGCTCCCGCCACACTTGAAGGAGTCAAGAATACAGAATGCAAGCTCTACGTGGATGAAGCGTCGAGCGATAACGGGTCAGGAGCCGGCGTCTTGTTAATTAGCCCAGAAGGCCACAAGATTACCTCGGCGGTTCGATTTAAATTCAAGGCGTCAAACAATGAGGCAGAATACGAGGCGCTAATTACAGGGTTGCGATTGGCCAACCACCTAAAGGTCGAGAGGCTCAGCGTCTTCAACGATTCTCAATTGGTCATCGGGCAAGTGAAATAAGAATACCAAGCGCGCGGCGAGAAAATAGGAGCGTACTTGAGAAAGGTAAAGGAAGAACTTGTCAAGTTTAAAAACTACGAGATACTTCAGATACCACGAGCGAAACACAAACACCGACGCTCTAGCAAAGCTAGCATCTTCGAAAGATTCTGACACACTAGGGGTCGTTCCCATCGAAGAATTGGAGCGGCCGACCATTGAGGAAAAAGCTAAGGCATTAATCGTCCAAACAGATGAAAATTCGATGAAGCCACTCATCCAATACCTAATGGACGCACAACTGCCAAGCAATAAAGACGAAGCCAGACGGATCAGATATAGAGCTGCTAGATACTTATAGTACGATGGCTTATTTTACTGACGAGGCTACTCAACACCTCTACAGCGGTGTCTGGATGATGCCGAAGCCCAGAAGTTCATCCGATAAATCCATGAAAGAGTATGTGGTAATCATACTGGGAGGTAGTCTTTAGTTCTTAAGGTTTTAAGGCAAGGATACTACTGGCCCACGCTCAAAAAGGACGCTTTCCAATACGCCCGACATTGCGATAAATGCCAGAGGTATGCCACAATTCCTTGAGCACCCCCAGAAAATTTAACCTCCATTCTCAGTCCATGGCCCTTCGCCAAATGGGGGGTTAACCTGATCAGGCCACTACACCTTGCACCTGGAGGCTTTAAGTTTGTCATCGTCACGGTAAACTACTACACGAAATGGGCAGAGGCAAAGGCTTTAACTACGACCACAGAAGCAGCCTGCACCAAATTCATGTGGGACAACATTGTGTGCAGGTTCGGGATTCCCCACTCAATAGTATCTGACAACGGAAAACAGTTCGACAATGCCTCAACACACAGATTCTGCGACAGTTTGGGCATTCAGAAAGACTTCTCGGCGCCAATACATCCATAATCTAATGGGCAAGTCAAGGCAGTCAATAAAATATTAAAGTATACCCTCTGATTAGTGCATGAAAATACACCCTAAATATTGCTTTTGATTTACACAATATTAAAATATTTAAGCTTTAATTAAACAATTCCATTATTTTTATTCATAATATTTTTAATTAGAATTTGTCTAGTTTTTGTTTAATTATTTACAGATAAAAAGCAGTGTAAAAAACTACACAAAAAAAGCCATGAAAGCCATGTTTTCAAACCACTCGGAGCCAAGCTCTCAGCCGAGCCGCACAAGCCGATCAGAGAGAGGGAGAGCCGCGTGAGCCGAGCCACAAGCTGATTCCAGCTCTCCCACGTTTCCTCACTCTTCCTCGCGCGCGTCACCTGCCCGCATGGCCTCAACGCGCGCGTTCCTTCCACGCAGACATCAGCGCGCGTTTCAGCTTCTCCCGCGTGGGTCCCGCGTCTGCAATGCCAATCTGATTTCCCAATGAAGCCGCGCCAGATGTCAACTTTGTCCCCTGTCTGACCATCGCCAGCTCCGTCCGCCCAATCTGCCCGCAACACGTGGCGTTTTTCCTCCTCACTGCCAATCACGTTGCGACACGTGTCCCCTTGGTGTTGAATCTGAATTTCTCCATCAATATCAGAGGAAATTGGCAAGATTTCTTCCCCAAATTAAATATATGATTTCTCCTAATTTATGTGTAATTTTATTTTGTTTCCTTTTCTTTTGTAATTTTCTAGTTTTATAATTTATTTTCTTATTTGACAGGCAACCTCTGAACACTATAAATAGAGGGGTTGGCCTAAGGTTTTAGAAGCTTTGAATATTCAGTTTTCTGTCGTCTTGCTGTCAGTCTCATATTTTCTCTCTAGAACTTGTGAGAATGTTTTGCAAGATAGGCTAGAGTTTTCTTGCTGAGGTCAGAGATGAACTTCTGTTGAGTGACCCAATTCGGGGTTTTGATTCCTTGTTCTGTAAACTTCAACATCTGAATGAATTAAATCTCATCTATTTTTCTATTACTTTTCAAAATATTGTGTGCCAATTTTTATATAAGTTCAGTCACGCTTTTCTTATGTAATTATGTCACGCATTGTTTTGTCATTCTAATTATTTTACAAATTGTCTTTTACTGCAATATTGTCAAATTGATATATTGTCGATTTTAGATAACTTGTAATAATAATATTTTCTGAGCCAACATAGAGATTTGATTTATTCGATTATTTTATTTTGTAAATCAAAACTTGAATTGGTGAACGAAGCATTAGGGATTCTAGACACCTTACCGTTTTCTTCATACAGATTTTCTCCTTTTTATTTTATTTGCAACAAAAAGCTCAAAAGCTCTCATTTTTCTTTAATTCACTTTTCTCTAATGCTCTTAATCTGTTAATCATTCTTGTTATTTTGTTATCTCTCTGTGGATACGACTACCCTTCTGTGCTACAATTAACCGCTTGTGAATATCACTTTTGGGCGTTAATCACCCTCAAAAAGAGACTCGACAATCTAAAAGGGAAATGGGCCGAGGAACTCTCCAAGGTCTTATGGGCATACAGAACGACGAGCCGAACTACTACGGGTGAAACACCCTTCTCCATGACGTATGGTGTCGAGGCAGTACTCCCTGTAGAGATCGAATCGCCGACCTTAAGAACCGTCGTCCACAACGACGATGACAACACAGAAGGCATGAACGGAGAACTCGGCTTGTTGGAAGAAAAGAGCCTCGACTCCCAACTACGCCTCGCCGCCTATCAGCAAAGAGCAGTACGATATTACAACAAGAGAGTTCGACAAAGAAGGTTCGTCCCAGGAGACCTAGTATTAAAAAGGGTAACGCAGAGTACAAAATTGAAAAATACTGGTCCACTGGGCCCAACTTGGGAAGGGCCCTACCGCATAAAGGAAGTGTTGCGTCCTGGAACCTACATTTTGGAAAGTCTCGGCGGCAAAAGAATTCAACACCCATGGAATGCAGAACAGCTAAGGCTGTACTACCAATAGTGTATGTAGTTCTTACGCATCCCAATTGTACATTCTTTACGAATTAAATAAATTGATATATTTGCAGAAAGAAAGGAATGCACCCCTTAATAACATGTCTGCTTAAAAAACCAAGGTATATTAAACAGACGTGGGGGGACAAATGTCCACGGATCACTAAAAAATGACACGACGACCCCAAGGGGTGAAATCGGCGTCAAATCATCCAAGGAGGAAAGACGAACACTTAGCAAAATTCTAAGGAATTTTCTAAGGCAACGACCCCAAGGGGTGAAATCGGCGTCAAATCCTCCAAGGAGGAAAGACGAAAACTTAACAAAATTCTAAGAAATTTTCTAAGGCAACGACCCCAAGGGGTAAAATCAGCGTCAGATCCTCCAAGGAGAAAAGACAAACACTTAGCAAAATTCTAAGGAATTTTTTAAGGCGACGACCCCAAGGGGTGAAATTAGCGTCAAATCCTCCAAGGAGGAAAGACAAACACTTAGCGAAAATTCTAAGGAATTTTCTAAGGCAACGATTGCAAAGCGAGGTATGAATAAAATCTGCTATCTTTATAAAAAGTACAGATAAAATGAAAAATGTCCAAATCAATGTTAAGTTACAAACACCAAAAAAAAAAAAAAAAACAGAGAGAAAGGTTAAAATTATTTAGGCCTCGCCGCCAGCCGCCGATTCATCGCCATCACCAGGCGGGGAAAGGTTGTCGTTGCCAGCAGGAGGAGGAAAAGTATAGAGGAAGCTCAAGTCCCACTCAGGACGCTCCTTTTTTATCAAATCGACGATCTGTTGACCCGCGGATTGAAAATCCTTGGTACGGATGTCGATGAGCTCCAGAGAAGCCTTGAACTCCTCAATAATTTTAGCACGCTTGGCGTCGAAAGTAGCTGCTGCCTCGGCTTCGGCTTCCTTCTTCCCCTCGGCCTTCCCTTCGGCAAAACATTTTTTCACCGCCTCAGCTGCTTCGGCCAACTTTGCATCGGACAGATCTGCTCGCTTCATAAGGTCCTCAACCGAAGCAGTCAACTTGGTCAGTTCACCTTCAAAACTCGACAATTTGGCCACGGCCACATCTCTCTCCTCGACGGTATCCGTGCACTTTTTCTTGGCGTCGTCGATAAGAGAGTTAAGCTTGGCCTCCACGCTGTCCATCTCCTTATCACGCTCCTCAACCTTAACTAGGTCAAGGAGATTGAGAATGACGAGGATTAGGCCCTGACAAATTGGAGGTCAGAAAACAAGGATACAAAGCGGCGAAACCAGCAAAAATGAAAGACAGCTCGATCAAGTCTTACGTGAATTTGGAAGGAGATCTGATTTCGCTGGCGATCAACCAAAGAAGATTGAGTGGTAGCAACCCAGTGTGGCTCGAGAAAAGACTCATACAGAGCCTGGAAGGCAAGAGAGAAGCGGGGGAAAAGTTTCAGGATCGTCCCAATCTCGGCATCAGAAACGTCCGGGACTTGGAAATTGGGATCCATAATTTTTGCCCCCGGGATAAGCACGCGTTCCCTCGGCGCCAGAGGAACGTTTACGTCAGGAATGGGGATCGTCAGCATCCAAGTTTCTACCACCGGCGTCTTCTCTTTGCGTCTCTTTTTTAACGCAGGATCCTCCTCCGACGTCGAGGGGACCCTTGTGGCTTTCCTTTTCCTCGGCACCTGAGAAGAAGAGCTAGCTTTCTCCTTTCCCCTAGAAGGAGGTTGTTGGCTCGGCGGGGGCTGCTGGCTTGGCTCGAACGGCTGACTGCCGGGAAGCTGGATCCTCAAAGATGTCATTTCTACATAAATGACGAGATAAAGATATAGTCAACGTTTGGAGAACGAAAGCCATGATAAAGAAAGGCGTCAAAAGTAAAAATTACCTTCGTCGCTTAAATGAAAGTATTCGCGGACGACGTCTAGATCAACGGGGTCTGGGAGATCAAGAATTAACCCGGCACTTCGCAGATTGGCCTGGGTCAGGAGGGTGTCAATATGACGAACCTCGGACGAGAACGAGAAGGCTTTCTCAATCCTCGCCAAACCGTTTCTGGAGAACTTCGGCCGATCCCGATGAACTGAAAGATAAAAGACTGCCAGCATACGAAAAAGAAAAAAGAAGCAAAATAAGGTAAAAGAAAGTCAAAATCTCACCCATGTTCCCGAACGCTGCCTGCACCTTCCTTCGACGGGGCAAGCGGTCGTTGGGATGAAAATTGAAAGGCCCGCGTATAATAAAAAACATGGGCTTCCACCCGTGTGACGACGAAAGGATACCCAGTATCAACTTATCAACTTTCTAAATCTGGGCTGAGACCTCCCATGACCACTCAAAAAATACCACCCCTCACACTTGGCGACGTGACATAGTCTGTACATAAATCTAAACTCATCTAGAGGGAGTTCCATGTCAAACCGCTGGTGTCACAAAATCCAGGCGGCAGCAAAGCAGTACCAAAAGTTTGGCGCCAGCTGAGCAGGGAAAATGCCGTAGAAGTGGCAGTAATCCTTTATAAAAGGATGAACCGGAAGGGTCATCCCCGCCATAACGGCTCTGGTATAGACCGGGAGGTACCCGGTCGGCAGCATACTAGTCCTAAAATGCATGTCTGGGAAGAGGTATTCGAACCACCTCCCGTCGATGCATCCTTCCTTTACAGCCCGGATAATATCCTTATTCCGGACCCTCACGCCACAACGTCGGTTGTAAAGAAAGGCCTGTCCGGGTCACCACTTGTGGCAGCCAGGGGGGCGTCTACCGTTGAAGCAGCCACCCCGCCTACGCTGCCCCCCGTGAAGGGGATCCGTTCGACCACCTTGTCCAACATTTGTTCTACACTACCAAATTCACTACCAAAGTCGTCGCCTGGTTCATACGTGGCCTCAACGTCTTCTATTTCCCTCAGCAAGGAGTCGACGCCTGAGGAAGAAGAAGACCATGAAATCTCCGCCATAGAAGGGGAGTCTGGACGGACGACGGAGGGATCCTCTCGACTGGGGGAGTTTTTGGCCATTATTCTGGTGATTAAAAAGACAAGGAGCTGAGTTAAAACCCTAACGTCGAGAGGAAGAAAAGGGTGACTACTCAAACGCCTCGACTTGACGTCGACCATTCATGTAAGAATGATAACGGCGAGTGTTCATGGTACCCCAAGTTCCCCAGACCCCAGGAACCAGAAGTGCACAGACAACCAAAAGACAGAAAAAGAACTATCCTCTGCGGAAAAATAAATTGGAGTAAGTCTCCCTAACCTCTACATTCCGCGTATTTTCATACATACATGATTCAACAGGAAAAAACCCGTGAGAAACAGAACAAGCAGAGGATGATGGGGCTTACCGGTATGAAGAGTTCCAGGTAGAATCTGTGATTAAATACGGCTTCACAACAAGCCTGGGAAAGCGAGGAGTACGAGTCGGTGTTTTGCAGAGAAGCATTCCGGCGGAGCAAGCGGCAGTTCAGCGAATGCGGGGAGTGTTTGTGTTTTGAAAAAAAAAATGGTTTCGGGTTCAAAGAAGGTATTTAAGGAGATGAAAGTCCTCGACCCCTGACCGTTGGATGAAGTTCTTAAAATCCAACGGCAAGGGAATCCCGCCCAGATCTGACGATGACAAACAAGGGCGGGAAAAGGAAGAGTCACGATCTGAAGGCTCACATTCATCCTTTCGAAATAGAGCCTCACGTCAGCACAAGAAATCGACCGACGCGACGGTTGCTCCCTCAAGGAAATCCGAAGCATCCAGGCCATCATTGCGGACGAAGGCTCGGGACCGGTTTCCCACACCCGAAGCACGGAAGTACGACCGAACCTAAGCTCGAGGCCGCCTAAAAGGAACCCTCGACCTGAGGGGTAGCTGTTGTGTGGGAAAATGTGAAGGACACGTGGAAGAACGATAATATGACACGTACCCTTAACTACTCCCCGCAAAGCAACAACCCTCGACGTTTGGGGCTCCTTCCCATTCCGTTATAAAGAACCCAAGTGAAAAGTCTAACTTAGGGCGTCGATTCCTTCTGGCGTCGACAGATCGTACCGTCGACCTTAGGGCATAGAAATCCCTCGACTATGGAACCAATTGCCAAGAAGGATAATTGGGTTAAGCAACACTAGCGACGAGGGGAATGCTCTTTGGAGAAAAATCTGACGTGACAAATTGCGTACAAAAGTGGGGGATGACTGCAAGGCAGGCATTTATTGTGAACTCTTAAACCGCCCCACAGGGGACAGAAAAGGGTTATAGGAACACACAAAGCCGTAATAGAAGACTAATTGGCTGAGTGAACAGTACTCCAAGTAATTAGTGGGCTACGTCTGGGCCTAAAAAGGGAGAGCACTTGAGTGCTTCTGCTTACAAAGGAAATCAACCCAACGAAGGAAGCCACCAATATAAAAAGGGCGAGACCCCAACAGGAAAGGGGTTGAAATCCGAGAGAAAAAAGAATGAGAAAGAACAATTGATGTAAATTGTAATCCCCTCAAAAGAAATATACAACCACAGTGGATGTAACTCTGATTTTATAGAGTGAACCACTATAAAATCTCTTGTGTACCTTATTTGTGCACATCTTTCATTAACGCACAATACACCCCTCCAACAAATTCTTACACACATTCAACACTAAGGCCGGTAATCCAACGGGAAATCCAAAGGTAACCCAGCCTGTTTTTGTTGACGAGAATTCACCGTCAACACCTAGTTTAATGGTTGTAAGAGATAATGTTCACGTGTTATGTTATATGGATATCAGTTGACAACCTAACTTAATGCGTTCACCAACTCCCTTTTAAAAGTGTTTTTTTCCCCCTGTTTTCCACTTTTTATTTCTTCACTTTTTCCACCTGATTTACACAGCCTGGATCTCTAATAGGTGGCATCGTATCTGTTGACGGTAAAAACTCGTTAACAGAAATAGGCCGGGTCACCACTAGGTATCCCGTTGGATTACCGACTTAATAATGACTGTATACTCAATATATGCAGTGGAGTGTTTGTGGTATTTTTTGTGTAGTGCGCAATATGAGAAAAAATACTTGAAGTAGAAAAAACACACAAGATTTATAGTGGTTCACTCTTATAAAATGAAGAGCTACATCCACTGTAGTTTTCTATTCATTTTGAGATTGTTGCAATTTACACCATAAATCGCTCTCTCATTCTTTTCTCTCAGGAAAGATCAACCTCTTTTCTATACGAGGCTTCTCTCCTTTTATAGCCGAGCTTCCTTCGTCGGGTGAGTTTTCTTTGTAGACTGAAAAGCACTCAAGTGGTCTGTCCCCACTAATCACTTTTGTGTACTGTTCACTTAGCCAATTAGTCTCCCATTACGGCTCTGTGCGTAGCTGTAACCCTTTTCTGTTCCCCGTAGGGCTATTTAAGGGTTTGCATTTAATGTCTGTATTGCAGACATCTCATATTTCCGCACGCAACTTGCGATGTCAGGCTTTCCCCTCTTCGGGCATTCCTCTCGCCGTCTCTTATTTGCTCAGCCTAGTTGTCTTTCCTGGCAATTAATTTCTTCCTAAAGGATTCCTGCCGTAAGGTCGACGGTACGACCTGTCGTCGTCAAGAGGAGTCGACGTCGAAGGCTGTGCTTCCTTTGCAGCAGAAAGAAAGGGAACCCCCACCGTCGAGGGTTGTTGCCTTTTGAGAAAAAGGAAGGCTACATGTCACACTGTTGTTTTTCTACGCGTCATTTACTTTTTTCCACACAACAGTATCCTTGCGCATGCTTCGACAACTTTGAATAATGGCCTGAATTGAAGCCCCATTTCGTGCATTTACGCTTTACTAAATTAAAACCCGAGTGCTGACAAATATTAATAGCTTTTGGAAAGCGTTATTTCTATATTAAAAGACCCTTCTTTCCTAGCTCTGTGCTGATAGAGAAACGCTTTTATATTGTATGAATTTTTTTTTTTTTTTTTTTTTTATTTATTTATACAAGGGAATGGGAGAATGCCACCATTATTAAATGGAGGTTTGGATTGATTCAATCCCAATCATAGGATTGGGGTGGAAGGGCTTACTACGCTTTTATATTGTATGAATTTTGTTGTCGTCTATCATAGTATTTAGAGAAGAAACTTGTTATTTGTTTTCTTTCCCCTAACAAGGCATTGAATTGTATGAATTTTGTTGATGCCTGTCATGTCATAAATCAAAATGCCCTTTTTTAGATGGGATGTTAGATACGTGGTGGGTTGGGCCCCACCAGGTAAGGCTCATTAGTTTCTTAACCCAGTCCAACTCAACTCTGATTGAGATGAATAAGATTTCGTTCATTTTACTGATTTAAATTTTTAATTTTAAGTTCTACAGTTAAAAGTTCTAAAAAAATAACACATTTAACTTTTTCTGTTACAGTTAAAAACTCTCAAAAAATGTCACATCTCAACTCGAATCTGCGAAGTAAATTAGGCCTAAAACTACTCTTTTAATAAGTCTATTCATTTCACTAATTCAAATTACCACAAGTTTTTGCTATAGCATTTTGTACACTTTATAGGAAAACCACAAGTTTTAGACTTGAATTGACATATGCGAACAAATATAAATTATTGTAGAGAATGTTAGCAAAAAATACTTAAAAATCGTAAAATCTATAAAAATTACAAATATATACATAAAAAATCATAAAACTCTCACAAAATCTAAAGATACTAAATGAGATATACAAAAATACAAGTATTATTTTCTCTTATAAAAATTCAAATTCAACTTTTTCTACTACAAGTGTTTTCTTTCACTTTTTAACTCAAAGTGAGGCCTTAAAGACGAACTTAAAGAGAGAAGTTCCATCAAACAAGAACAATTGGTTTCTAGCATTGACATTACTATTTAAGAACATTTAGGATATGATTGACATTATGCCATTTTTTAACTCATCTCTCATACCTCTTTTAGTTAAGTTTGCGTCTAGAGTTTATGTTTGTTAGTCGAGGAAATTAGGAAGCGGGAGGTTGATTTGTACACACTTTAGAGAGCAAAATTACCTCTTTGCTCAGTGAATAGTACAGAAATTGTATACTGTTGGAAATGTATTGAGAAGAGAATAATCATCGAGTAAATTTAATTCTCAGAAGGAGCCAGTGAATTCATGAAAAATGAATGCTTTGAACTGTACATTGACTTTTACTTGCTCTATGAATAAGCAAAAGGGAATAAATAATTTTGGAAAGAGATCAAAACTAATTACCCCTGTAAGCTATGAAAGAGAGAATTTCGTTAACGTTGATCTAATGAAAATATACAAGACCTTATCATTTTCCTATAGCGAATAACACAAGGAAATAAAAAAAATAATAATAATAATCTGAGTTTATAAAACTTCGGGAAAAAAATCGCATACTTTCACCGGATGTCGTCTTTCAGGGGAAGATCCTCAGTTGGAGACGAAATAAATTGCTCGTTGGACTCGATAAGCATCAAGACGACTTCTCGCATTGATGGTCGATCAAAAGGGGACACACTTGTGCACATTAGAGCAATCTTCAAGACTGTAAGCATATGATCAACCATACTTTTGTCGTCCAGATTTAATCGATTATCAAGTATCCCAGATCTCAATGAATGATCTCTGATATAATGCCTTACCAAAGTGACAAGGTCACCTCCTTCCTCGAGCGGTTGTACAGGAGTCTTTCCAGTTAGCAACTCCAATAAAACTACCCCATAGCTATAGATGTCACATTTTTCTGTAACCTTCATGGTGTACGCATATTCTGCAATTAATAAAAAAAAAAAAAAAAAAAAAGGAAGCTAAGAAACGTGTTCAACAACATTCTTAAATAAAATGAAACCAAATGAGCTAGGCAATAGAGAAACTACAAAAATAGATGAATATTTTGCATTGACTACAATAAATGGTAGTTAAGAAATAACTGTATTGAATCTTGAAAAGCCATAAAGGGCATTACCAGGAGCAATATATCCATATGATCCAGCAACTGCTGACATTGATTTGGAATGAGGCATATCAATTACTTTTGCTAAACCAAAATCACCAACATGGGTTTCGAAGTTCCGATCAAGTAGAATATTGGTGGACTTTATATCGCGGTGAATAATCCTTGGTTTGCAGTCATGATGTAAATATGCAAGACCTTCAGCAGCTCCGAGAGCAATTGTAAAACGAGTCGGCCATTCCAACCTAGAAGAGGCGCCATGAAGCAATTCGCCCAAGCTACCATTTTCCATGTATTCGTAAAGAAGCAAATTAGAACCCTGGTGATAGCAAAATCCATATAACTTCACAATGTTGCGATGCCTGATTTTCCCGAGAGTGGAAATTTCAGCGCGGAAACTGTTTTCTATGTTATTCCCCTCACTATTAGATGCTAGCTTCTTAACAGCAATGGTCTTTCCAGAATGCATTACCGCCTTATAAACGGTTCCACAAGCTCCCCTTCCGACAGCAAAGCTTTCATGGAAGTTATTAGTCACCTCAACTAGATCTTGGAACGTGAACCCATCTTTTGGAGGAAAGTAGATATCTGAATCAGAAGATGGAATATCCTCTTGCAAGGATACGACCGTCTCGGAAGGACATCTCATGAAATATAAGATAATAACAATAAGAATGAGAGAAACACCACCAACAGCAGCTGCAACTGCAGTAATGATTTTTCCACGATGAGTTTCACTCCTTTTCGAATGGGGAACAAAATTAGAATACAAGTTTCCACCACATTCGTCAAGAGGCCTACCACAAAGCCCTTTGTTCCCAAAAAAGCTGCTAACAGCCATGTTCTGGAACAGAGGTATAGAAGGTAAAGGTCCAGTAAGATCATTGTACGAGAAGTTGCACCCCAATAAGCTTGACAAGTTCTCCAACGAGCTCGGGATTTCACCGGTCAAATGGTTGTTGTTGAGCAGGAGAAATTCAAGCATATTAAGATTGCCAAGCTGGGACGGTATATTCCCGGTCAGGTTATTGAAACTAAGATTCATTGCAATCTGCAAACCTGAAAGGGAACCCAACTCCGGAGGTATCTCACCAGAAAACATGTTGCCACCCATTTGTAACTCTGTCAAACGGGAGAGGTTTCCTAATGCAGATGGGATTTTTCCAGAGAATTTATTCTCCGAAAGCCGGAGAAGCTCCAACTGCAGAAGGGTTCCTAGCTCATTGGGCAACGGACCTTTAAACCTATTCCGACTGAGATCAAGACGTTGTAGCATCTGGCAGTTAACTATTTCAGGTGGAATTTTCCCAGTGAGAAGATTGTATGATATGTTGAAAGTCACCAACATAGAAAGACTTCCTATTTCCTTAGGCAACTCAGAGTTGAAGTAATTGTCTGAAATGTGAAGCCTCTGCAGCTTCTTGCAGTTTCCTATCTCTGGAGGAATCGGACCGCTGAACCTATTCAGGTCCAATCCGATGGCAGAAATGTTCACCAAATTGCACAGCTCAGAAGGAAAACTCCCGGTAAGACTGTTTCCAGCAAGTCGAAGTTGCACCAATGATTTGCAGTTCAATATTCCGGTTGGGATATTTCCATACAGCCTATTAGTCTCCAGATTTAACAAAATCAGGTTAGAATTTCGACAGAGATAAGGAGGTATTCTTCCTGTCAGGTAGTTATGTGAAAAATCAACTACCCAAAGTTGGCTGTAGAGTCCAAGCCCCTGAGGAATGCTACCATTGAGAGAGTTGTCAAACAGCTGGAACTGTATCATTTTATTCAGATACTGAAATCCATATGGAATGGGACCCTCAAGAAAATTTATTGAAAGATCAAGCTTTGTCAAGTTCTTCAAGCTACTAAGCTCACTTGGTATTACACCTGTAAGCTGGTTCTGAAAGAGATAGAGTAACCGTAGACCGTTTATCTTACTGACTTCGGTGGGGATCTCGCCAGTCAAATAGTTCTCCGAGAAATCAATTTCTGTTGCAAGAGAAAGATTTCCAATTTCCCTTGGGATAGTTCCATTTAACTCGTTTCTGTAAATATACAGCCTTCTCAAGGACTTGAGGTTCCCAATCTCACTGGGAATTGGTCCACTGAGAGAATTCTCATATAAAGCAATAGTCTCCAGGCTTGAACAATTCCCAAGTTCCTTGGGAACAAGCCCAGATAGCTGGTTTTCCCACAGAATCAGATCCGTCAAGCACCCAAGCATCCCGAGCTCCTTTGGCAATTCCCCTCCTATATGGTTTTGAGCAAGACCAAGAAGCTCCAAGCTCTGGCATCCACTTATTTCAGCCGGTAGGCTACCAGAAATAGCGTTCTGACCAGATCTAAACGTTTTCAGATTCTTGAGATTCCCAATAGAACGAGGCAAAGGACCGGTAATATTGTTGGTGTATGCCACGAACTCGACCAGAGAAGTCAAATTCCCAAGCTCCTCTGGCATGGAACCAGAGAGCTTGTTGTTGCACAGGTTCAAACTTCTCAAGTTAGACAAATCACCCAATTGGGCAGGAATTTGCCCCATAAATTGATTGTTGTTCAGATAGAGTTCTTCCAACCTCGAACAATTCCCAATCTCCTCAGGTATGTTTCCAGTGAGTGCATTGTAAGCGAGATTAAGACGAATCAGGTGGACTAAACCACCAATGCTGGGGCTCAATGTTCCTGAGAGATTCATGGAATTCAACTCAAGAGACCAAACAACTCGATCATAACCAGCAGTGCAATTTACACCGGACCATCCGCACGGTGTTTTGTCATTGGGATTCCAATTCCCCAACAAATTAAATCTATCGTCAAGACTGTTCTTCAGCTCCAGGAGGCAAAGCCCCTCAGAATTCAGTCCCTCTGAAGTGAAAGCCAGCAGAGTTAAGACAAGTGAAAATCCAACAAATCCCACCTCCAAAACATTCCGCAGTTCGAAATTTCCGAACATTTTAGCAACTCCCGCAAAATTGCAACCAGCATATGATCAGATAATGAACACCTGCATAAGCATAAGTCTTCAGATTGCAATGCTTTAGAACAAAAACCTATTTCCTTAACATCAAGTAAACTAACGAAAACATTCAATAATATCAAGCTAATACCAACATAAAAAAGAATTCACAATTTCTTACAAGCAATCTCTTATTACAAAACCAAACTACAAACATATAAAAACGACCCCATGACGCATAATCGATGGTAATTCAAGCTACATGCATACTAATTATAGGAATCAATCATTAATTCAAAAAAAAAAAAAAAAAAAACAGAGAGAGAGAGAGAACTTAAATTAATCACAGGCAATCCAAGAAACCAAATGGGTTCATCAGAAACCTTTAAAGAAATCTACATTAGTCACCTAAAAAAAAAACCAAACATACCCCATAAGATAAAAAATCAAACACAACTTATCCCTATAGTCAAATTCAGAAACTTTATAACATGTCAAAAAAATAAATAAATAAAACAGAGCATTAAAACGTACCTCTATAAGCTTCACCTTTTTGTCACTCATCGTAGAAGAGATAATAGAAACAGCAAGTCCACCACTTGACATTATTGACCTTCTGAAATGACAAACTAAAAACCATGGAATTCATGAATCAGAATCCCACCTTGCCAAATCAAAATTCGTCCTTTTCCTTTTTCTTCTTTTTTTCTTTTCTCCCCCACAAATGGTGGGCGATCTCCGATCTACAAAAGACCCAAGATTTGTTGCTTAAATATCTGCCAAGCCCAATGTTTTCCCACCTTTTCTCGCGGCTTTTTCCCCACCCAAAAAGAATTACAGAAAAATCTCCCACTTTTCTCACCCAAAAAGAAAGAAAGAAAGATAAAAATAATAAGAAATGAAAGAGAACGCGTCGAACAGTGAAATCTGAGCTCTTGGGGATGAAGCTCTAATGGCCGACAAGCATGCTTTCATGTCATCGCTCTCTGCGTATTGTTTTGTAGTGAGAGAAAGCTGTCTCTCTCTCTAGATTGAAAGAGAAGTGTGGTGGTGAGTGCTCGGAGAAAGGAGAACGAGAGAACTGTGAGAACTTTTTAGGCCTATTCCTGTAATGTAATAAAGTCTCTGAAATTATTTTCTTGGGAAAATTTCCGAGAAAAAGGAAAAGAAAATTGCCTTTTTAAAATAAATAAATAAATAAACATTTGCTTTGCTTGGTAGGTTCTGAATTCTATGACTGATGATAAACACCATTTGGTAAGTTTTGGATTTAGTACCTTTTATCTTTAATCATTTTAATGCAATGGAAGTAAATCTGTTTTGTAGTATATTGCCACGTCACTTATAACTTCATAATCAATTTTTTTCCACAAATTATATTATAAATTCATTGTGAAAAAATCCATTGTTTTAGTTTCGTATATTTTGAAATACATTTATGAAGGAAGGATTAATTTTCTTTGATTCTAGGTTGAATTAGCAAATTCATAATTCTTTGCAAGCGCATACTAAAACTTTGATTTACATTCTACTAAAAAATTTATAAAAATGTTGTTGCGTTTAATATTTTCTTACTCAAATGAATCCAAGGTTTGCACATTCCCAGTCAACATACTATCTCACATATTAAATCTAAGTTTTTTTTGTTTTTTATTTATTTAGAAAAACAGATTTGTGTTTGATATTCATAAGTTTATGGTACAACTGTCTCCGTGCTCTTATATACAATATATTTTTCTAGAGGAATTTATTAATCATAGAAACAAATTTTAACAGGTTCATAAATAATAAGAACATATTTTCAAAAAAAAAAAAAAACATATCAACTTCATCTTAATTGTTTAATTTTAACTTGTGCGATAAGTAAATTGTCATATTTATATTGATGGATATAAATTTTTTTTTTATTTTAACTCATGTGATAAGTAAATTGTCATATTTTTATCGATGAATATAATTTTTCAGTACTAATAAATTAATAATTTTCAATATTTATCAATAAAAGATAATAGCTTAGAGTAAAACAAAACTTTAATGAAATTAACGGTGTTTTTTTTTTCCTAACATTATTCATAGAAACAACAAAATTTGAACGGTTTTTTTTTTTTTTCCTTCCTCTTTTTTCTTATGTCTTTAATGAAATTATTAAAAGAACTCTATAAATTTGTGGGGCTTTTGAGGGCGCACGGATCATCCAGATGATCCACCAATCTTTTTCCCTCTGGATCATGAATTGGGTGAGATAGCTCCCTAAGCTGTCTGCTCACTAACTTTGTCTTTATCAGACGGTCCACATTTGTGGATTATGAGCATGACAATATTAACAAAAAATATTGTTGAAGCCTATGGACTAAATTGGTGGGACCCCTAAAAGTACGCGTAAAAAATTTATAAAAAAAAAAAAAGAAAAAAAACCTAATAAAATACAAAGAGATATAGAGGAAGAAAGTCTGAAAGAGATGGGAAATTGATAACTGTTGGAGCACTGAGCACATGGAAGGCCAAATAGGCCATATCTCTTGACTCGGAAAGCATAAAGAGTTGGTTCGCTTCCACTAAAAAGTAATATCATCACTAGTTAAATCATTTGCCGACCAATTTCTTGTTAACATTATCATGCAAATATCCAATTAAGTTACATTTGTTGCTTGTTATATTGGGTCTCAATTTTGATTCAGTTTTCTCACGCTCTTTCTCTTTAGTTTTTATGCCATGTTCACATTTGCAAGTAATAATTTGCTTTAGTGTGTTTTTACAATAATCAATACTCAATAGTTCATTTCTTTGGACAAAAGTTGAGCGGATTTACTATCAAATATAGAAAATATCAAATGCATATGTGTATATATAAGGTTTCCATATATATTTACTTATCAAATATATAAAAAAAATATATTTAGTTACCGTGCAATTTTATTAATTATCATAAATTTTTTTTATTAATTATCTAATTTTTTATAACTGTATGATTAACATTTTAGAGTTAAAACAACAATTCTAAGTACACATTAATAGATAAATATTGAAGTAATTATTTAAGTAACATCTATAGCTAATTGCTTCTTCTTATTATTCAAAATAATAATTATAATAGGGGTGGTAGCTAGTAATAGTAGTAATAATAATAACAATAATAATAAATAACAACTTATTACTATTAATTATTATTACTATTATTGTTATTGTTATAATTATTATTTGTGTTTTTTATTGTGAGCACATGACTAAGTGTAATATATTAAGGGAAATGACGGACCAAATCATTGTTCAGCAACGATACCTTCCTTTAGTGACTTTCAACCTATATATATGTAGGCCTTTTATGTGGTCCCCACCTCTTTTATAGGCGAAATTTTATCTATTGTAATCGGTTGAATAATTGACGTAATTCTTTGTATTGAGTCGTAATAATTACTATTTTAGAAATTAAAAGTTGTTTTTAAACATATGACAATAAACGACTATCATATACTGCTCCAAATAAAAGTTCATGCATAATTGAATGTGTCTATAAAAAAAAAAAACATGATAGATATAATCATTCACGATAATATTATTCAGGTTTAAAAAACATAGTCAGTTATGATAGAACGACTGATATTAACTGTAAAAATGACAGATGTGCATATTATTATTCATGTTGAAAGTGACATTTATTTATTGATGTGCCTCTCAATATTATTCATATACTTATTCATGATAGGTATGCAAGACAATCGTTTATTATATGCTTAAAAATAACTTTTCTTTTTTTAAAAATAATAACGTTATGACTCAATATAAGAAAATTATACTAATTTTTCAGTTGGTTACATGACACATGGTCAGTTTTGTATGTGTATTTATATTTTATAGCAAGTATTTTTGTAGACTTTAAATGGGAAAAATTCATCCTTGAGATTAACACAAGTACCTTTCAAGAAAAGAGGGGGCAAAAGGTAACAAATTGTTTGTTATGTAAGCATTTCTTCCATGGGTTTCAGTGCAATGACTAATTTCTCTCTTAATTGTTTTATAGAAGTAAAATCTTAATTAAAGTGGTTCCTCAGTCTTCGTAATTTCTTTTAAAAATTTCTTCTTTTTCAGAAGGTGTGCCAGGATTGACTCCACCGTCAATGTCAAAAATAACATGATTTGTTTCTTTAATTTTTTGCAACTTTTTAAGGCACAATAGACGTATATATATGTTTGCTTTGGTCAACCGTGAAAATTACTCTTTTTTTTTAACTTTGTATTAGCTAAGTCAATTTCAAAATACATATATATTGTTATGCATAGTAGCTGTTAACTTCAATTAAAATTACTATACAAGTTAAGTTATGTTCTTATTATAATCTTATTGTGCAAATAGTAACTATAAATAGTAAGTACTGTGTAATAATAATTGTAAATAGTATCAAAAATTTTCCTACAAAAGGCACTAAATCTTTTCATTTTACATACATTCACAATATTAATAAAACTATCTCTCTCTAAAGTTTTTCTTCTTAGTTTTACATTTTTTTAGTTTTCATAACACGTTATCAGCACGAAAGTTCTATTTCTGCTGCAATTGTCTACATTCATTAATTCAAACAAAGGAGGCCCTGATCTAATTACAAGCATATACCTTAAAGTCAAAAGAAAATAAGTCTTAGCCCTAGTCCTACTACAAGTTTCAACCCTTATTAATTCAAGTGAAAGTAATCGCCATGTCGAATCTTGCCAAACTTGAGTTTGTTGCACTCGACATAACGGGAAAGAATTATATGTCTTGGATCATAGATATTGAAATGCATCTAGAGTCAATGGGTCTATTAAAAAAAATAATAACAAGTCACCATAAGAAAAGGCGAAAGCAATGATTTTTCCTCGTAAAAATCTTGATGAAGGCTTGAAATGCGAATATCTCACAGTTAAAGATCCATTTGTCTTTTGGAAAAGTCTGAAGGAGAGATACGACACCAAAAAGAAGTCATACTTCTTGCCACTCGCGATGAGTGGAACAATTTACCTTTCCAGGATTTTAAAAAAGTCAATGACTACAACTCTGTCATGTTTAGAATTGTTTCACAACTGAAATTTTGTGGAGTAAATATCACAGATGGTGAGATGCTAGAGAAAACCTACTCCACTTTTCCTGCATCTCACATTACCTTGCAACAACAAAACCGTTTGCTCGATTATAACAAATTTTCTGAGCAAATCTCATCTCTTCTTGTGGGAGAGAAAAACAATGAATTGTTGATTAAAAATCATCAGTCTCGTCCCACTGGTTCAACAACATTTCTAGAAGTAAATGTTGCATTCTCTAAAAATCTGGGACGGGGAAAAAATCGTTGTCATGGTCGAGGCTATGGTCGAGGACATGGATGAAGTGGTTATTACAACACTTCACAAAATGACGTAATCCAGAAGAAGCGTCATGACAAAAGAAAAGATGTTGATGCAAGTTGTTCCCAAAATCCTGAAAATTCATGTTATAGATGTGGTACTAAAGGACATTGGTCTAGAATTTTTCGAACACCGGAACATCTTTGTAAACTATACAAGGTATCCTTGAAGGAGAAAGAAAAGGAAGTAAATTTTAATGAACACCACGATCCTACAAATGACTCAATCAATCTTGATGTCTCATACTTCACAATGACTTTACAAATAAGACTATTGGTGATAACTAGATAGATAAAGTTTTTCATAAATGATGCTCTATTTCACCAAAGTTCAAAAGAAATTTGTTAAGTTTCAAAGACATATATCTTCACGGATATGATAAACTATCTAAAATTGAAATGAATGAAAAATATATGTATTTAACTACTAAGGTATCTGAAAATAAGTAAATATTTGAAAAACTTCAAAAACTCTATTTGGGATTACATTACACATATATAAATGTGATAGAGTCACACGTAGCAGTTAAAGAAGATCCTCATATATTAACCCTATGGAATTACAATTTGCGTCATCCTGGTTCAATAATGATGCGAAGAATCGTGAAAAGTTCACATGGACATTCATTAAAAGGCCAGCAGATCTTTCAAATGAATAAAGTTGTATGTGAAGCTTGTTCTCTTGGTAAACTAATTACAAGGCCTTCACAAGCCAAAATTAAAGCGTAATCACCTACATTTCTTAAATATATTCAAGGTGATGTATGTGGGCCTATACACCCACTGTGCAGACCATTCTGATACTTTATGGTATTAATAGATGTAACCATTAGATGGTCACATGTTTGTTTATTATCACCTAAGAATGTGGCATTTGCAAGATTTCTTGCTCAGATAATTAAATTACGAGCATAATTTTCTAACTATACAATCAAGAAAGTTAGACTTGATAATGCGAGTGAATTCACATCTCAAGCATTTAATGATTATTGTATTTTCATTGCAATTATTGTCGAACATCTTGATGCTCACGTGCATACACAAAATGGTTTGGCTGAATCATTGATTAAACGCCTCTAGCTTAATGATAGACCATTAATAATGAGAACAAAGCTACTTATTTTTGTATGGGGTCATGCAATTTTACATGATGCAGCATTAATTCGCATCAGACTAAGTCAATCGGAACCAAATGGCCTTTTTCCGAAAGGTAAATAAACTGAAATTCCATATTTCAGGCAACCAGCAAGTAATTTAAGTAATTAAATTACTCACGACCAAAGTGAGGCTAAATGCCACCGTAGTGGCCCGTACGGATTACGGGTTCTGCCCCCAAGGACACGATCTCCATATCCTATCTAGGCCATCATTGGGCTTAGCAGTTCACAAGATATCTTATATTACGAAAATGTTCATTAAAACTTGAAATCAATCCATTATGAGATCAATAGTGAAAATCAAGCTATTGTCTTGAAAATACTTTTCTTTATCAACATGTTCTTATCTTTTGAAAACATTATTTGACCAAAACACTTTAAAACTGGTTAACAAAAAAGATGGGTAAGAATATCCTACCTCTCGGATGAAACATGTGGCTCACTTCTTGTCACCCTAACCTCCGCTTTCCTTAAAGCTTTAATACTTGATCTTCTCCACTAGCTTTATCACAAAAGTAATGTCTTAGGATATATTTCTCATTTCTAAAACGAATTGAGCTCAATCATGTTTAATTGTTTCCTATTAGTATGCCTTGACTCAAATCCAAGTTTCACAAACGATTTTATAATTTAGTTTGGGGGTTCTTTAAAAATTTAAATCCAATTCATGGGTTTGGTTTCCTATTTAATTTCAGTTTAAAAATAAGTTTTTAAAGAAATTTCGGCAGCATGCCGGCATAAATAGGAAAAATGCCAATCCTGCAATTCAAGTTCAATTTCAAAATAAATTCTCCAGAATCCATCAAAATCAGTTTCCAATCAATTTAAAAAATCCAATAACTGAAAACCCCCAAATTTAATTCAATTCTAACAACAATTGTTCAAATCCAAACCCTAACTCAAAATTATTCAAATCTAACAAAAATTAAACTTTCTCATGTCTAAAATTCAAATCAAAGAGTGGGTTTCAAGGGGTTTTACCTCAAATTAGTTGAAGGAGCTTTGTTTCCCTCTGTTTCTCCCGTTTTCTCATGTCAAATCAAAGAGTGGGTGTCTCGGCCAAACTACCGAGAGAGAGAGAGAGAGAGAGAAACCCAGAGAGAGGGCAAGGGAGAGAGAGAGAGCTCAGAGAACTGGCCGGCGGTGGAAGAAAAGAGAGAGAGAGATAGAGAGAGAGAGAGAGGCTGGGCGGCGGGCGTGGAACCAGAGAGGAGAGAGAGGAAAGAAAAAGAAAGAAAGAGAGAGAGAGAGAGAGAGAGAGAGAGAGAGAGAGAGGGGCTGGGCTGCACGGGAAGGAAAGAAGAAAAGGAAAAAGGAAAAGAAGAAAGAAAAAAAAAAGAAAAAGGAAAAAGAAAAGAAGGAAGAAAAAAAGGAAAATAGAAAAATGGAAAAAGGGGAAAATATATTAAAATTTAAGTGTATTTTTAAAAAACTTTTAGGGTGAAATCATAAATACTGAAAATAATTTAAAGTTCCTTGATTAATTGTGAAAATCAAATTAGGCACACTAATAACTCACAATTTAGCATAATTAAACATGTTTAATTCTGGAGGGCGTTACACTTTCATTTCAAATTCATCTTTTAAGTATATCAAGCTTGTTGAATTTCTTTATGAGTTCCAATGGTATTAAAATCATTGACATAGACAACGATTATAATGAAACTAAATGTTGTTCTCTTAATAAAAACACATGGGCATATGGGATCATTCACATATCCTTCTTTTGGTAAATACTCGCTTAAGCGATTATACCACATGCGTCTAGATTGTTTCAACTCATTTAATGATCTTTGTAACTTAATCGAACATTCCTTAGGTTTTAAATTTAGTGCTTCAGGAATCTTAAATCCATCATGAATTTCATATAAATATCACTATCAAGCGATCCGTACAAATAAGCTGTAACAATATCCATAAGACACATCTCTAAATTTTTAGAAACTGTTAGGTTAATTAAATATCTGAATGTTTGCATCCATTACAAGAGAATACGCATCCTCATAATCAATCTCGGGTTTTTGTGAAAATTCTTGTGCAACAAGTCGAGCTTTATAGCTTATAATTTCATTTTTCTTATTGTGTTTTCGCATAAAACCCCATTTGTATCCCACAGGTCCTACGGCTTCAGGCGTCAAGATAATAGGTCCAAAAAATTTACGCTTATTAAGTGAATTCAGCCTATATAGCATATTTTCATTGATCCCATTATGTCTATTTTGGCATTCAGAAACGGATCTTGATTCAGAATCCTCAGTTTCGTTAATAATTTCACTTGCCACAGAGTGAGAAAATATTTCATCAATATTTTTAATTTCATTTTGATTCCATAATCCTCTTATATTGATATAGTAAATAGAGGTCTCACTATTCTTAAAACTTTCAAAATTTTCTACGATATCAAGAATCTCTTTGTTTGTATTATTTTGTGTTTCTCCTGAAACACTTTCCTCCACATCAGGGTCATTATGCTCATTTGCTCCCTTTCTTTTTCAAGGCTTTTTATCTTTAGAACCGATAGGTCTAGCACGCATTTTAGACATATTAATGACTTCATTCTTAGATTGTCCTTTTGAGATTTCAATCCGAGCGGGAGAATTTGCAGCTGGTACACATGATTTAGTCACCTTTTTGTATAAGTGAACGCATCTTGTAATTGATTTGCTAAGTTTTGTAAGTGTATAATCTTTTGCACTTCTAGTTCACATTGCTTTGTGTGAGGATCATGATGCAACACTAATGGTTCATATCATGTAATTTCCTTTTCTAGATGTTTATTTTCTACTCCTAATGCTGGGAAGACTACCTCATTAAAAATCACAATCGGCAAAATGTGTCGTAAAAACATCACCAGTTTGAGGCTCAAGATATCTGATGATAGAAGGAGATTCACACCTAACGTATATTCCCAGTCTTCTTTGAGAACCCATCTTTGTGCATTGTGGTGGAGTAATTGGTACATAAACCGCACAACTGAAAATTCTTATGGGAGATATTTGGTTATTGACCAAATGCCAGTTGTAAAGGGGAGTACTTATTATAAACACTGGGCCTGACTATCTCATTTTATTTACTTACTTATTTATTTAGTTTTATAACTCTTATCGTACTGGGCCTTTTGCTCATTTTTCCTATGTTTCAAAATGTATTAACCCCACAAAGGTGGTGCTAGAGGTAGCGCAGAATGGGTGAGGAATTCAATTTTAGAAGAAAGGAAGCAGTGAAGCATTTTCCTTCACTATCAGACTTATTAAGGCATGTATTAACTATGGATTGTAAACCTTAAACATAACTAGACTGTGGTTGATGTCAGTTATTTACTTTTCTGTATTTAATTATGTGTGCACAAATTGTAACCCTATGGACGCAGGAGGCTAACTCTTGAAGCCGATCTTAACAGTGATTGTGTTTTCTAGAGTCCGCCTCACCCTTTCTAAAAACTCAATTTCATTAAAATAGCGGGGCTTTTTTAGAAATATCTGAGTGTTTTGGTTTTGAAATTAAATTTTGAAATGTTAACGGTTTAACCACCCTCTTAATCAGGTTTAATTTCTAAGCAAGCCTCCACGTTTCTAACCCCTATTTGGGGGTGTAACAAAGCTTGGTATTAGAGCCAATGGTTTTAAAAATTCTTCAGGATTTGTGCATACATTAATGACATCAGGAGACCACTAAACAATCTAGTTTCTTTTTAGTTAAGAGAATGCCGCCACGTCATAGAGCCGTTAATCCGCCGGCCGTACCAAACGAGGAAATCATGGAGGCAATGTATGTCACATTTCAGGGAATGGCTACTCGAGCAAATAATGACCGTCCAGCTGGGGACAGGAAGCAGGGGTATTTCCTCGAGTTCATATGTGGGTCAATCCCTACATTCAATAGTGAGGGTGGACCACAGGAAGCAGAGTATTTGTTTGAGTCCATCATCAAGTACTTGAACACAATGGGAGTACCCGAAGAGTACTGGGTAGAGTTTGCAGCCTACAAATTTGAAGGGCAAGCAAGTACTTGGTGGAAGCAGACTAGGAGACTGCATGATGTGAGCACCATGACGTGGGAATTGTTTGAAGAACTTTTCAATGAACGGTACTTTCCTCAAAGCTACGGCAATGAGAAAGCGATGGAATTTATGGGGTTAGAACAAGGAGATATGACCATGAGGGAGTACAAGGCTAAGTTCAATGACTTATCCCATTTTGCACCAACCTTGGTCGAATCCGAGCACATGAACTGTTTCAAATTTGAAAAGGGTCTAAAAAACAATGTCCAAAAATCATTGGCAGCCCTTAGAATTCACGTTTACCGAGACTTGGTGGCTTTAGCGATATCGGTTGAGCAAGATAACTTGGCCTATCTCTAAACTAGAGAAGCTATGAACAGAGCTTCAGAAGGACCTCAGCAGAATCAAAGAAGGAACCACAATCGAGGGCAAGCCAGTGGGGAAGCGACAAGTGGGAGTAGTGGTTCTTCAGGAAGCAGAGGAAGTGGACCCTACAAGTACACCTATCATAACTGTGGACAACTCAGGCACTTAAGGAGGAACTGCCCCAACAGGAATCAATTGCAGTCCCAACAGCCTCAAAGGGACAACACTTATGGGTAGCCCCAACCTCAGCAATTCGTGCCACCATTCCAACCATAGTTGCCAGCTTCACCACAAATGCAATTCCTTCCTGCACCAATTTACCGACCACCGAGATATTCTTAATTCTGACCTCAGACCTTGGGAACAGTGCAATCTCGTCAGATCCAACAGTATAGGCCAGGGAATCAGAGGCCTAATAACAATGACATAGGGAAAGGAAAGGTACATGGACAAGCTTACTCTATGGTAGGGGAAGTTCTGAAGCTCATGTTAAAAATCCAGTTGTTGAGGGTATGATACTCGTCTCACACTCAATTGCATGAGTCTTATTTGACACTGGTGCTACGCACTCGCTTATTGCTGCTTCTTTTGTGAAAATTTTGGGTTTGATACCCAAGGACTTAAAGACTCTAAGGAGTGTCGAGGTGACTAGCATATCTAGATCGTGTGTGATCATGATCGGAGGTGAGATATTGAAGGTGGACTTGATTATCCTTCCCATGAACTTGTTTGACGTAGTGCTTGGAATGGATTGGTTGTCAAGATACGGGGCGGTTGTTGATTACCACCGTATGAGGGTTACCTTGACTACCGGTTTCGGTATGGTAGTAACCTATCAGGGAGGTGTTAACCCGACTACATAAGAATGACTATTGAAACACAGCGTTGGGGGATGGTGCAACCTAGCCTGTGTCTCATTTCTTTTCACTTTAGAGGGTGAATCCGACGTTACCGGAGAAAATACTAAAATCCCAGTAGTGGATGAATTCCCGGACGTATTTCCTGACGAATTGCCTGGTTTACCACTAGACTGAGAAATAAAATTCTACATCGATTTACTTCCAGGAACGATACCTATCTCCATCGTTCCTTACTGAATAGCACTGGTCGAGATGAAAGAGTTGAGAAAGCAACTCGGTGAATTAGCAGAGAAAGGATACATCAGAAGCAGTACCTCCCCGTGGGGTGCACCCATGTTATTCACAAAGAAGCACGATGGATCTCTCCACTTGTGGATCGACTATCGGCAGTTGAACAAAGTCTCCGTAAAGAACAAATACCGATTGCCAAGGATTGAAGAGTTGTTGGATTAGTGGGTGGATCGCGGTATTACTCTAAGATCGATTTGAGATCTGGATACCATCAACTCAAGGTCAGGGAGGAGCACATTTTGAAAACTACTTTCAGAACCCGGTATGGGCATTTTGAGTTTCTGGTTATGCCTTTTGGGTTGACGAACACTCTAGCAGCCTTCATGGACCTGATGAACCGAGTCTTCCGGCCTTATCTGGATCAATTCGCAATAGTTTTCATCGATGACATCCTGATTTATTCAAAGACCCAGGAAGACCACGAGCAACGCTTAAGGATCGTTCTCCAGACTCTTCATGAACATCAGCTGTACACGAAGAAGGAGAAGTGTGATTTCTAGTTAACGAAAGTCAAGTTCCTTGGACATGTCATATCTGGACAAGGAATCTCAGTGGATCCTTCGAAGATTAAAACGGTGCTGCAATGGGAACGACCGAAGAACGTAGCTGAAATTCAAAGCTTCCTAGGACTTGCAGGATATTACTGACGATTTGCAAAGAACTTCTCAAGCATTGGTGTCCTAATGACTCAATTGGCAAAGAAGGAAGTCAGATTTGAATGGGATGTTGACTATGAGCATGCCTTCTAAGAACTAAAGACCAGATTGACGAGTGCACCAGTTCTAACCATACCAAATACCGAGGAATCGTATAAGGTGTATTCTGACGCATCAAGGCGAGGACTTGGGTGTGTTCTAATGTAAAGAGGACATGTTATAGCTTATGCATCTCACCAACTGAAGCCTCACGAGCAAAATTATCCAACTCACAATTTGGAGTTAGCTGTTGTGATTTTTACTCTCAAAATATAGAGATGTTATCTCTATGGAGTAAAATTCCATATCTTATCCAATCATAAGAGTCTGAAGTATATGTTCACTCAGAAAGACTTAAATTTGAGACAAAGAAGATGGATGGAGTATATGGTGGATTATGACTTCACCTTATAGTATCATCCTGGAAAAGCCAACGTGCTATCAGATGCTCTCAGCAGGTAACGAAGTGAAACTGTAGGTGATTATGATCTTTAGTATTTTGTGGATTTTAACTAAGCTATGGTGTACAACTTAGTTTTTACGCCAACTCTTATACAACAAGTCAAGCAGAACCATTGACAGGATCCGCATCTTCAAGGAGTTTGGACTCGAGTTCAGAATGGAGAAAAACTGGATGCTTGGAATATCCGAGAAGATGGAACGCTCTATTTCAAAGACCACCTTGTTGTTCCTCAGGTGGATGAGATAAAGAAGATAGTCCTTCACGAGGCTCACAAATCGAGGTTTGCTATTCATCCTGGGAGTACCAAGATGTATCAGGACCGCAAAAGGCAGTATTGGTGGAGGGGTATAAAGAATGATGTTCGCCAATACGTGTCAGAATGTGTGACTTGTCTTTGAGTCAAAGCTGAACATCAGAAACCTACTGGAGAACTGCAGCCTCTTCCTATTCCTGGATGGAAGTGGGAACACATTACAATGGATTTTATTGCCGAGGACTGAACAACGACATGATGCAATCTGGGTCATTGTGGATAGGTTGACGAAGTATGTGCACTTCATTCCTTTTTGTGCGACGTATTCTAGGAAAGTTCTAGCAGAGTTGTATCTAGAGCACATTGTTAGACTTCATGGAGTTCCATTGTCCATCACCTCAGACCGTGATACTCATTTTAATACGAAGTATTAGAGAAGTTTCCAAGAAGCCATGGGAACTGAATTGAATTTTAGCACCGCATTTCATCCTCAGATCGACGGACAGTCTGAAAGAGTTATTCAGATTCTGGAGGATATACTTCGTGCTTGCATTCTAGACTTCGGTGGAAACTGGAAGAAGTATCTCCATTTAGCTGAGTTCGCCTACAACAACAGTTATCAGACTAGCATTAGAATGGCACCATTCGAGGCATTGTATGGCAGACCTTGCAGATCACCAATTTGTTGGCTCGAGCTTGAGGATCGACTCACTCTTGCACCTGATGACATCTAGGAGAACAACGAGAAGATAGTTGTTATTCGGGAACGGTTGCTAACAGTTCAGAGTCGCCAGAAAAGTTATACTGACAGGAGGCGTAGACCTTTAGAGTTCCAAGAAGGCGACTTTGTCTTGCTAGGAGTCTCTCCGCGCAAAGGGGTCACTCGTTTTGGTGTGAAAGGGAAACTCGTACCAAGGTATATCGGACCGTTTTAGATCGTGTAACAAGTCGGTGTCGTTGCTTATCGTCTCGCTTTGCCTTTAGAGTTGTCTCATGTGCACGATGTGTTTCATGTTTATATGCTTCAGAAGTGTCAACCTAATCCAGAAGCCATTGTGTAATGGTACGACATACCGATTCAGTATGACACGACTTACGAGGAAGCACCCGTTCAGATTCTCGGTCAGAAAATGAAGAGTTTACGCCGTCACGAGATTCTGCTAGTGAAGGTGTTGTGGCAACACCATGGCATTGAGGAAGCAACTGGGACCTAGAGGTAACAATGCAGGAACGATATCCACATCTATTCATATCCTGAGGTAAGTTCCAATTTCGACGATGAAATTTCTCAAGGGAGGTAAAGTTGTAACGCTCTCCAGAATTAAACATGTTTAATTTTGCTAAATTATGAGTTATTAGTGTGCCTAATTTAATTTTCAAAATTAATCAAGGAACTTTAAATTAGTTTCAGTATTTATGATTTCACCCCAAAAGTTTTTGAAAATACACTTAAATTTTAATGCATTTTTTTCGCAGCCCAGCCCCCCCTCTCTCTCTTTCTATCTTTCTTTCTTTTTCTTTCCTCTCTCTCCTCTATGGTTCCCCGCCAGCCGCCCACCCCCCCCCCCCCTCCCCCCCCCCCCCCCCCCCCCCCCCCTCTCTCTCTCTCTCTCTTTCTCTCTCTTTCTCTTTTCTTCCACTGCTGGCCACTTCTCTGGGCTCTCTCTCTCTCTCTCCTACCAGCCTTTCTCTCTCCCTTGCTCTCTCTCTGGGTCTTTCTCTCTCTCTCTCTCTCTCTCTCTTTCTCTCTCTCTCTCTCTCTCTCTCCTGCCGGCCTTTCTCTCTCCCTTGCTCTCTCTCTCTGGGTCTTTCTCTCTCTCTCTCTCTCGACAGTTTGGCCGAGACACCCACAGAAAAAAACAAAAACGGGAGAAATTTAATTTCAAGAAGGGTGGTGGAATTTCCAACCAAACAAGTTTAAAACCACGTCCTTAGTATCAAGTCAGGAATTCCCACAGGTGTTTAGCATACATGAATATAAACAAAAGTAAATGTGACATCAACCGCAGTCTAGCAATATTTAAGTTTACAATCCATAATCTTTTATGCATGCCTTGAGATAAAAGATAAGAGGAAATACAACTCTTCACTTCCCGAGGTCAAGTCCACGTCACCGGTAGTAGCTACCTACTCCACACTACTTCTCGCGTCGGCTAGAGGGGTTTAATATATTTGAAAATAAGAAAAGTGAGTGAAAGGCCCAATAGGATATAATTTTATAAAGCATTTAAAATAAAGGTACTCACGGTCTGAAGACATACACCCGGAACCGGTCATCCCTTTTTAGAAAAGGAAATACTCACATAGTAGAAAATGTCTGTATAATGAAAGTGTGTAGCTCATCATATCACTAAACAAGAAGTGGTAAAATGTCTGTCTAGTGAAAAGTACAGAGCCATAGTTTCACTAAACAAGAAGTGGATCCGTACGGGTTTTGGGACCTGCCCCCAAGGATGCGATTCTCACATCCCGATCTCTTAGGCTACCATGCGTTATATCATTCCTTAAAATATTTCATTTTAAGAAATGATACTCTTTAAAATCTCATTTCTAAAATCATTGAAAAACTTAATAGCATTCTCATGCTATTTCTTCAAAATCATTTTCTTTTAACATGTTTTGTTCTAAAACATTTTCATTGGCCAAAATAATTTAAAGTAAGGCTAACAGGGATATGGACAAGAATATCCTACCTCTCGGATGTCAAACCTGGGCTAGCCTTCCGTTCTCCTAGCCTCCACTTTCCTTAAAGCTTTAATACTTAATCTTCTCCACTAGCTTTATCACAAAAGCAATATCCTAGGAAATATTTCTCATTCCTAAAATGAATTAAGTTCAATCATGTTTAATTATTTCCTATTAGTGTGTCTTGATTCAAATCCAAGTTTCACAAATGATTTTATAATGCAGTTTGGGGGTTCTTTAAAAATTAAAATCCAATCCATAGGTTTGGTTTTCCTATTTAATTTCAGTTTAAAAACAAGTTTTTAAAGAAATTTTAGCAGCATGCCGGCATAAATAGGAAAAATGCCAAACCTGCAATTCAAGTTCAATTTCAATACGTATTCTCCAGCATCTATCAAAATCAGTTTCTAATCAATTAAACAAGTCCAATAACTAAAAACCCCTAAATTTCATTCAATTCCAACAACAACTGTTCAAATTCAAACCCTAACTCAAAATTATTCAAATCTAACCAAAATTAAACTTTCTCAAGCTTAAAATTTGAATCAAAGAGTGGGTTTCAAAGGGTTTTACCTCAAATCAGTTGCTCGAGCTTTGTCTCCCTCAATTTCTCCGTTTTTCATTTTGTTTGTGGTGGTTCTCGGCCAAACTGCCGAGAGAGGGAGAGGGAGAGAGAGCAAGTGAGAGAGAGAGAACGCTAGCGGGAGATAGCCCGGAGAAGAAGGTGGCCGGCGGTGGAAGAAAATAGAGAGAGAGGGGGGGCTGGCGCTGGTGCGTGGGAGAGCCAGAGAAGAAAGAAGAAAAAAAAAGAAAAAGAATGAGAGGGGCTGAGCTGCACGGGAAGGGAAAGGGGGAAAAGAAAAAAAGAAAAGAAAAAAAAAGAAAAAGGAAAAAGAAAAGAAAAGGAAAAGAAAAAGAAAAATGGAAAAGAAAAAAAAGGAAAATGCATTAAAATTTAAGTGTATTTTCAAAAACTTTTGGGGTGAAATTATAAATACTGAAAATAATTTAAAGTCCATTGATTAATTGTGAAAATTAAATTAGACACACTAATAATTTATAGTTTAGCATAATTAAACATGTTTAATTCTGGAGGGCGTTACATAGGGTTTGGATTTGAACAATTGTTGTTAGAATTGAATTAAATTTGGGAGTTTTCAGTTATTGGACTTGTTAAATTGATTGAAAACTGATTTTGATGGATTATGGAGAATTTATTTTGAAATTGAACTTGAATTGCAGGTTTGGCATTTTTCCTATTTATGCCGGCATGTTGCCGAAATTTCTTTAAAAACTTGTTTTTAAACTGAAATTAAATAGGAAACCAAACCCATGAATTGGATTTAAATTTTTAAAGAACCCCCAAACTAAATTATAAAATCATTTGTGAAACTTGAATTTAACAATTAAACATGATTGAGCTCAATTCATTTTAGGAATGAGAAATATATCCTAAGACACTGCTTTTGTGATAAAGCAAGTGGAGGAGATCGAGTATTTAAGCTTTAAGGAAAGCGGAGGTTAGGGTGACAAGAAGTTAGCCACAGGTTTGACATCCGAGAGGTAGGATATTCTTACCCATTTTTTTTGTTAGCCATTTTTAAAGTGTTTTGGCCAAATAATGTTTTCAAAAGATAAGAACATGTTGATAAAGAAAAGTATTTTCAAGACAATAGCTTGATTTTCGCTATTGATCTCATAATGGATTGATTTCAAGTTTTAATGAACAGTTTTGTAAGCCCGCTGATGGCCTAGATAGGATATGGAGATCATGTCCTTGGGGGTAGAACCCAAAACCCGTACGGGCCACTACGGTGGCGTTTGGCCTCACTTTGGCTGTGAGTAATTTAGTTACTTAAATTGCTTGCTAGTTGCCTGTATTATGAAATTTCAATTTATTTACCTTTCAGAAAAAGGGCGTTTGGTTCCGAGTGATTATTTCAGGTCTAACTATCTCATTTTACTTACTTACTTATTTATTTAGTTTTATAACTCTTATCCTACTCGGCCTTTCACTCATTTTTCCTATGTTTCAAAATGTATTAACCCCACCCAAGTGACGCTAGAGGTAGCGCATAATAGGTGAGGAATTCAATTCTAGAAGAAAGGAAGCGGTGAAGCATTTTCATTCACTATCAGAGTTATTAAGGCATTGATTAATGCCCAAAAGTGATGTTTACAAGCAGTCAATTGTAGCACAGAAGGGCGGTCATATCCACAAAGAGATAACAAAATAAT
Organism: Morus notabilis; assembly: GCF_000414095.1. NCBI lineage: Eukaryota > Viridiplantae > Streptophyta > Magnoliopsida > Rosales > Moraceae > Morus > Morus notabilis. The sequence continues at coordinate 168,720 of NW_010361192.1, read as the reverse complement.
AAGAAAGATTAGCAAAATAAGAGCGTTAGAGAAAAAATAATAACAAGTGAATTAAAGAAAAAGAAGAGTTTTTGTAGACTTTGTTGCAAATTAAAAGAATAGAAGATTTGTGTGAAAGAAAGTCAGTAGTAAAAACGGTAAGGTGTCGAGAATCCCTAATGTTTTGTTCACCAATTCAAGTTTTGATTCACAGAACAAAAAGATCGAATAAATTAAATCTCTATGTTGACTCCGAAAATATTATTATTACAAGTTATCCAAAATCGACAATATATCAAATTGACAATATTGCAGTAAAAGAGAATTTGTAAAATAATTTGAATAAAAAAACAATGCGTGACAGAATTACATAAGAAAAGCGTGACTGAACTTATATAAAAATTGGCACACAATACTTTGAAAAGTAAAAGAAAAATAGATGAGATTTAATTCATTCAGATATTTAATTTTACAGCACAAGGAATAAAAACCCAAATTAGATCACTCAACAAAAGTTCATCTCCAACCTCACTAAGAGAACTCTAGCCTAGCTTGCAAAACATTCTCACAAGTTCTAGAGAGAAAATATGAGAATGACAGCAAGACGACAGAAAACTGAATATTAAAAGCTTATAAAAACCTTAGGCTAACCCATCTATTTATAGTGTTTAGAGGTTGCCTGTCAAATAAGGAAACAAACAATAAAAATAAAAAATTACAAAAGAAAAGGAAACAAAATAAAATTACACATAAATTAGGAGAAATCAAATATTTAATTTGAGGAAGAAATCCGGAAATTTGCTCTAATTTTTGGGGAAGAAATTTGGATTCAGCTCCAAAGGGGACACGTGTCGCAACGTGATTGGCAGTGAGGAGAAAACGTGCCACGTGTCGCAAGGACACGCATTGAAGGCTGCATGGAAAGAACGCGCGCATTGAGGAATGGCGTGCTGGTGACACGTGAGGCGTGAGAGGAAGGTGCGGGCTGAATTGTGGGGTCCACTCGTCTTGGCTCGGCTTGGCGGCTTATTTGGCTAACGCAGCTATTCTCTCTTTTTAGCTTGTGAGGCTCGGCTTAGTGGCCTAAATTGGCTGAAAATTGTATCTTTTTGTGTAGCTCTTCACACTGCTTTTTATCTGTAAATAATTAAGCAAAAACTAGACAAATTCTAATTAAAAATATTATAAATAAAAAGAATGAAATTGTTTAATTAAAACTTAAATATTTTAATATTATATAAATCAAAAGCAGTATTTAGGGTGCATTTTCATGTACTAATCAGGCATGTATTAACTATGGATTGTAAACCTTAAACATAACTAGACTGTGGTTGATGCCAGTTATTTACTTTTCTGTATTGAATTATGTGTGCACAAATTGTAACCCTGTGGACGCCGGAGGTTGACTCTTGAAGCCGATCTTAACAGTGATTGTGTTTTCTAGAGTCCGCCTCACCCTTTCTAAAAACTCGATTTCATTAAAATAGCGGGGCTTATTTAGAAATACCTGAGTGTTTTGGTTGTGAAATCAAAATTTGAAATGTTAACGGTTTAACCACCCTCTTAATCAGGTTTAATTTCTAAGCGAGCCTCCATGTCACTAACCCCTATTTGGGGGTGTGACAAAAAGACCTTAGAAAAATGAAATATTGTATTAGTTTACAGATTGAGCACATTCAAAGTGGAATACTTGTACATCAATCAAATTATACTAAAAAGGTCTTAAAATGCTTTAATATGGATAAAACAAACCCTTTAAGTACTCCAATGATTGTTAGATCACTTAATATTGAAAAGGATCCATTTCGCCCTTGCAAAGGTAATGAAGAAGTCCTCAGTCCTGAAGTACCATATTTAAGTGCAATAGGAGCTCTTATTTATCTTGCTAATTGTACCCGACCAAATCTAGCTTTTGCTACTATTCTATTTGGAAAATTAAGCTCATCTCCTACATGAAGACATTGGAATAGAATTAAGCATATATTCTGTTATCTTCAAGGAACATTTGATTTGGGATTATTTTATCCCAAAGGATCAAAACAAGGGATGATTAGTTTTGCATATGCAAGATATTTATCATATCCACATAAAGTCAGGTCTCAAACTGAATACGTGTTCACATATGGAGGTACTGTTGTTTCATGGTGTTCACAAAACAAATACACTTCTTCAAATCATGCCGAAGTTATTGTACTCCATGAAGCAAGCCGAGAATGTGTATGCCTGAGGTCTATGACTCAATATACCCAAGAAACTTGTGGACTATTTATTAGTAAAGATCCAACAGTACTATTTGAAAAAAAATGCAGCATGTGTCGCTCAAATAAGAAAGGTTACGTCAAAAGCGACAGAACGAAGCACATACCCCTGAAGTTCTTCTCATACTCCCAAGAGCTAGAAAAGAATAAGGACATTGATATTCAATACATTCGATCAAGTGACAATGTAGCATATCTTTTTATAAAGGCACTTCCCACTATAACATTCAGAAAGCAACAGTATCGTGATGTGTCATCAGCAAGATTTATGAGGAAGACCTATACATGTCAACTTGAGGGAGAGTTTACGTGGTTATACTCTTTTTCCTTTATTATGGTTTTATCCTACTGGGTTTTCCTGGTAAGGTTTTTAACGAGACAACATAAACATGTATAGATAAATGATGTACTCTTTTTTCATTTGCTATGGTTTTTATCCCACTGAGTTTTTCCTAGCAAGGTTTTCGATGAGGCGTCAGGAATGGTGGACATCTAAGGGGGATTGTTATGAATAATAGTTGTTCACCTCAGTCAAAGTTACTATGCAATTCAGTCAAAGTGTTGTTTATATCAGAATCTTACTATGCAAATAGTAACCGTAAATAGTAAGTACTGTGTAAATAGTAACTGTGAATAGTGTCAAATTTTTTTCTATAAATAAGCACTAAATCTCTTTATTTTGCATACCTTTCCAAGATTAATAAAACTCTCTCTAATTTTTTTCTATAAAGTTTTTCTTTTTAGTTTTGCATTTTCTTAGTTTGCATAACATATATATGTAAAGAAAACAAACGAATTTATGAAAATCAGATATGCATATTGATAAAATAAGATAAGATATGTACGAGTAATGTTGCCATATGAAAGGAAGAGGGGCAAACTATTAAACAGTTCTGTACTTTAACTGTAAAGTTGCTTCCTTTACATTGTACATCATATCACGAGTTTTATCTAACTGATTATAAATGTAAGGAAATTATTGAAAAATTAAAAAAATACCAAAAGAGAGAGATTTCCTTAATGCAATTATGAATTATCCAAGTCCTCCTGGACAGAATTGCAGTGAAAAGAAATTACAAATATATATTGATGTAGTCTATATTTTTTAGGGAGAAAACTAAAAATACCACTCAAAATAGGACTAATAAGTATTTTTGTCATCAAAATGACATACTAAAACCATGTTTTTTTAAACCACTTTAAAAAATAATTTATGTGGTACAAATTTATATCTTGAATGGCAAACATTTAAATATATAACAAAAAAGAGTGGTTGTATATGCAATTTTATCTATCCTTCAACCTCCACATTTTATAGATAATACCTTGCTTATAATATATGCATGGTTAGTTAAACTAAAGAATAGTTTATCAATATCAAATCCAAACCTTAAAAGTAATGCTATTGTTATTATTTTCCAAATTTTGTAATCAATTTGCATTTCAATTGGAAACTATAAAATATTTGATTGGTTGAAAATAATCCATCATCATAATATAGTAAATTTACAAATTTTACTATCAAATGTTAGCCCTACTTTTTACGACATGGAGAAAGTTGATGTAGGAGTGACATAATGTTTAAGAATCATTTACTTAAGAGAAGAATTAGAGGAGAGAAAATTAGTGTAGTCACTCTTTAAATATATTATTCTAAGATTTTTATAATTTACTTTTGATTAGTACTCTTTTGACTAATATAGTTCTTTAATTAAATGATACTAATTAAGAGTAAATGATAAAAATCTAAGAATCATAAATTTTAAAAGATATTTGTCTTATTTTCCCGTTAAAAAAATCACGAGTACCTAATTTTACATAGGAGTGGAGTGTGCCCACTTTAACTGTGTGTTTGGTAGGGTGGAAAAGAGAGAGGAAAGAAAATAGATGAAGGATTTTAGAGAGGAAAATAGAATTGAAGGTGTTTAGTAGAGAGAAAATGAGGAATGAAGGAAACTGAAAATTCATGGGCCTTACTAATTTTTAATCCTTTCAACTTTGGGAAGAAAAGATGAGAGAAAAAGTTGAACAAATAAATGAGATGTAAAATAACAATTTCAACCTTCACCATTCATCATATTTTTGTTGAAAAAATGGATCCGGTTATCAGAGTTACGGCGCAGCGGAAGTTTTAAAATTTTAATGCCGAACAAGGAAAGAAGACTCATGATGTATATAACAATAAATTAAATGCATGATCAAACATACCTTATTTCTTGGACTTCGGAATGTTTAGAGCATCACCAACTAATCTTCTCCACTATTCTCGAGTTCCACGTCTCAGAGTGTGTGTGGGCACACGTGGTAAGGTTCCAAGCGATTGGTATTGCACTACGAACCCTAGATCCCACTTTCTCAACCCTAACGTACTTTGCTAAGATAGCGATCTAGATTCGTTCTTCAAAACCTCAAGATAGGAACAAGTTGACCTCGATCTTTTTCACTCGATAAAACCTTTCGTCTTAGTTTTGATTCAATGGAAATTTATCTCTTATTTTTCCTCACACCATGAACGAATTCTTAAGGCCAAGAGAATCCCAAAAAACGTTTTACCCTTAGCCTGAAGAAGACCAAAACGTTTTTCTCTCTCTCTCTCTCTCTCAAATTCGTGTATCACCTTCTGTGATGTGTTAATCTCTTATTTTTTTATGTAACACCAGCCCTAATATAATATCTGGATCCTATTTCAAAAAAAAATTTCTACCTGAAAAATAATTAATAATTATTTTTCTAGAAAATCTTTTTGAACCAAAAGATCACAAACTTTTTCGGGCTAGGTTATATGAATCTAATCCACGAATTTCCTTAGGAGAAGGACTCCAAAAATTCGTCCACTTATCTTGTGGAGTTTCAAATTTTCGCCCCTTATCAGGTGGAGTTTCAAATTTTCGCCCCTTATCAGGAGGAGATAAGGTTGTAGGTTTCAATTTAAATCAAGATCCTTTCACCTTACAAAAGTCAAAATCCTATCTTGATTTAAACTCCTTTTAAAATTTAAATAAGATTCTCTTGTTTGGATTTTAAATAAATATTTTCCACAAACATTATCCATATTAATTAATTTAATCAAATGGAATATTCTAGATTTTCTTTTCCTAAAAAAAAACGTGAACCATCTTTTTAAATAAAGAAAATCTATCAAATAAGCTCCATTGTTTAAACTAATTAATAATTAATATTAGGAATATATTTTAAACTATTTTGAAACAAAATCTATTTCCCTCCATCCATTCAAATTCGTCCACTTTAAATAGGAGAGAAAATGCCCACAACATGGTATTGCACATTGGAGTCAAATAATGATCTTTTATAACGGTCTTAATGCTCAGACTCGAATGGTGGTGACTTCATCTGCAAATGGGGCGCTTCTTGACAAGTCCTATAATGAAGCATATGCAATTCTGGAGAGGATAGCCAACAATGACTATCAATACCTTGTCAGCAGGGATACTACAGGAAGAAGGGGAGCTGGGACCTATGAAGTGGATGCATTGACTGCTCTTACAGCCCAAGTGTCTTCTTTAGCCAACATGGTCAAGTCCATGAAAACATCAGGAGAGGCTCAACGAGTGAAAACAATGGCTGTTTCATGTGTATACTGTGGAGATGACCATTTATTTGAAGCATGCCCTTCTAACCCAGCATCGGTGTGTTATATGGGTAACTTCAACAGAGGAAACAATCCCTACTCAAATTCCTACAATCCCAGATGGAAGCAGCATCCAAATTTTTCTTGGAGTAACCAAGACCCAAGCTCATCAGGTGGACCTACCCGCACAGCCCCACCACCTGATAACCAACAAACACACTCCTTTCAAAAACTAGTACATCAGGAGCAGAAAAATGCACTCAAAACCATGATAAAAGAGTACATTACAAAGAATGAAATGGTGATCCAAAACCAAACAGCTGTGATTCAAAATCAATCTGCCATGATCCAAAACTAGGCAACGTCTTTGAGGAATCTAGAAAACCAAATGGGCCAGCTTGCTAATGCTCTAAATAGTAGACCCCAAGGGACTTTGCCTAGTGATACGGAGGATCCAAGGCGTGAAGGGAAGGAGCATTGCAAGGCAATTTTTCTTAGAAAGGGGAAAGAGCTGGAGATGCCAAAAGACAAGTCTAAAAAGTAGGGAGAGCCCTCTTCAATCCAACTAGAAGAAACAAGGGGGAATGGCGTGAACAATGCAGCAAATCAGCATTCTAACAAAAAATTAAATGCATGATCAAACATACCTTGTTTCTTGGACTTTGGAATGTTTAGAGCGTCACCAACGAATCTTCTCCACTATTCTTGAGTTCCACGTCTCAGAGTGTGTGTGGGCACATGTGGTAAGGTTCCAAGCGATCGGTATTGCACTACGAACCCTAGATCCTACTTTCTCAACCTTAACGTATTTTGTTAAGATAGCGATCTAGATTCGTTCTTCAAAACTTCAAGACAGGAACAAGTTGACCTCGATCTTTTTTCACTCAATAAAACCTTTCCTCTTAGTTTTGATTCAATGGAAATTTATCTCTTATTTTTCCTCACACCATGAACGAATTCTTAAGGCCAAGGGAATCCCAAAAAACGTTTTACCCTTAGCCTGAAGAAGACCAAAACGTTTCTCTCTCTCGCTCTCTCAAATTCGTGTATCACCTTCTGTGATGTGTTAATCTCTTGTTTTTTTTTGTAGCACCAACCCTAATATAATATCTGGATCCTATTTCAAAAAAAAATTTCTACCCGAAAAATAATTAATAATTATTTTTCTAGAAAATCTTTTTGAACCAAAAGATCACAAACTTTTTCGGGCTAGGTTATATGAATCTAATCCACGAATTTCCTTAGGAGAGGGACTCCAAAAATCCGTCCACTTATCTTGTGGAGTTTCAAATTTTTGCCCCTTATCATTAGGAGATAAGGTTGTAGGTTTCAATTTAAATCAAGATCCTTTGACCTTACAAAAGTCCAAATCCTATCTTGATTCAAACTCCTTTTAAAATTTGAATTTAAATAAGATTCTCTTGTTTGGATTTTAAATAAATATTTTCCACAAACATTATCCATATTAATTAATTTAATCAAATGGAATATTCTAGATTTTCTTTCCTAAAAAAAAAACGTGAACCATCTTTTTAAATAAAGAAAATCTATCAAATAAGCTCCATTGTTTAAACTAATTAATAATTAATGTTAGGAATATATTTTAAACTATTTTGAAACAAAACCTATTTCCCTCCATCCATTAAAATTCGTCGACGTTAAATAGGAGAGAATAAATTTCATTTTTCTAAAATTAAATAATTCAAACACAATCTTATTTCCAAAATTCAATTAACCAAAATAATTAACAAATAATTATTTTATCCATGTCTTTATCAGACACTACTTAATTTCTATTTAGCTTACCGATCTCATTAGGAACAAATCCCGAGACGCTTTGTTGAACTATATGAGCTAGTAGAGGGACCCGATGGAAATATGTAAAGAGGCTCCTATAATTGTGAAAAATTAATCCCCGATCAATTATTCAACAATTATCAACTTCAGGACTATACCACTAAAAGTCTGAAGCTGAACTCCTGTTTACATACCGTATTACGAAAGCTCTCTTACATAGTGCTTCTTCCATGATCACTCATCACTTGCTTAATCCCCATATGTTATCCATGATTGAATTAAGGACTTATTCCATTATACCTTTTCAATCGTTATAACTTAAAGTTCCATTATTCTCCATTGAAAGAACCACCAATTGTAAAACCATACAATCGATAAACCACCGGAGGACACAAAGTAAACCGATGGCCAAGGCCTTGTTACATTGTCTTTCAACCCCTGAACAATGCCTTCAAGTAGATAACATTTACCATCAATAAGATGGCTATAGATTCCGTATCTATGAATCTTGATTTCTCCATCCATAAGTCATACACCCAACACACAAGTATATTGACCATCAATTATCAGTGTCTCACCTATAGTGGATCAAAGTGCATAAGTCATGGATGCGAACTCAAGTATCCATTTCAGGATTAAGATTAATGAAGGATGATAATCAAAGCGTCATTGATTCTTATAAGCGGAATTATTAAACCGAATCAATTGACACTTTAGGTCCAGTCCAATGTCATACCTCAATACTGGTATACATCAAGGTTTCTACTTGGAACCGATCCGATGGTCAAGACAAACCATCCCTCCAAGGAAGTAGACAACATTTACAATCTTAACATGAATAAGATCCCCAAATCTTATTCCATCGATTGTGGACCTTTTATTTAGACTGTTATCGAATCACCATGTCTTCTATGTATACCCCGTATACAATAATAATCCGATATGTTACCAACAGCCTAGGAGGATTTATGTTTGTTCAATTAATCATACATTCAACAAATGAAAGTAAATAGGACATCACTTATTAAACATGAATAACCTCTTTTATTAATATCAAGATGTCAATTTATAGAAAATCCCTAGTACTGATTTTCTATCCTTAGTATCGAATAACCTCTTTTATTTGTATTAGGGTATTATTATAAAATGTCTTAGATTTGACATTTTCTTTTCACTTTTCTTTTTCTTCTACTAAACAACATGAGATAAAATTATTTTATTTCTTTTACCTATGTATTTCACTTCTCCTTCCTTCTTCTTTTTTATCTATTCTACCAAACATAGCATAATGGATAGATCCTTCGTGCGAAGAGTTTCTCGATATTTTTGTTGTGCAGCAGATAATAAAAAAAATTAATTAATTTGATATATATATATATATTTTACATGATTTCATAAGAGTTAACAAGAAAAAAAAATACACAATGTATCCTATATAATAAGCGCCACATGACAAATGTCATTTCCATGCCTTGCAATATCATCACCAGGAGTGCCACGGCCTCCTTACGCAATCCTAAGAAAGCGTGACCCCATGGATTATAGAAGTAGGTAACTAGATATGTGGACCAACCCTTAAAAAAAGTATGCTTCCTTCTTTTTTCGCCCTCATTTCCTTTTTTTTTTTGGCCCTATTTTTTAAGTATTGTTCTTGATGATAGTCAGAAAACGCGTTATGGGATTTGTTTTCCTTGGCTTGTTCCAAGTTTAAAAATTGGAAGATATATACACTCCCAAAGTCAGGTATTAGGGGATAAGTGTCTTGTCTTTCTACAAGACGAGAAGAATATGAATTTAAAACAGAAGAAAATTAACAAAGTAGTGAGAATCTATAATAATCAAATTGTCTTCACTCTAAAATGGTAAACTATAATCATACAAATGGCACAAAATTGTTGAACTTTTAAACAAATAATTAAAAAGATGAAAAGAGTCATTTTATTTAGGATTTTCATAATTACGAAAACCAGGCAAATTTTGGTATATTGCTTTGATCTATATCCAATGGATGAAGTTTGTTGACTTCACAAATGATGTCCATAGAAAGTTCAACATCGTCTAGATGGTGTTTTTGATTTCCTCATCCAAGTTGAGTGGTACTGAAAAAATAGTGTAGGGTTTGGGTGAATTAGGCAGGCATTGAAATCAAATCTTTAGCATTTATCACTTCTACAGAAAAGTGTTGAAAACTTGGGCTATGATTGGGATGGACAGAGAATGTTTAGGTTTCAAATTAGATGGATCAATTTGGAGAGTATGACGTCTATGGCCTAGTGGGAGTGTGGGTCTTCAATGCATATTTTCAACCACTGAGATCTAGATCCTCCAAACCCATAAAACGAGCGACTTCACGCAAGAAAAAACCTATTTCTCCATTTTATTTTATTTTTTAATGAAATTTTTTAAAAAGCTTTTTGTAGCTAGTAATCTAACGAGTGAGAGCATTTTAAGGAGATTCTTTAAATTTTAGTTAAATTCTAACTGGTTAAAAAGTTGTTTTAGTTAATAATTTTTTAGTGAGTCATTTAAACTATACTTTTTAAATTAGATAAATATAAATTATTTTAATATTTATTGAATTTAAAATATAAATAATTTTATTAAATTTAAAAAAAATATTTACATTTATTACAGTTGAAAGAATAAAATAATACAAAAATGAAATAGCTAATCACTCCATGCTAACTATATTTAACTAGTGTGAAAGACATTTTATAAAATAGTTAATCATTTAATTAATAGTTGGAGTAGAAAAAAGTTAAAAAAAAAACTAAATTATTAATCATTTCAATTAAAAATATGAAATAGCTAATACAGTTGGTTGGAGTTACATACACTATTTGTTGTGATGATTAAATGTAGTAATGATGTTGACCCTTTAAAATTTTTAAACTTTTGTCATGTGATAACTGAGTTTTTATTTTAACGGTTAAGCTCACTTTTTTCTTTCATTATCAAATAACCGTTATTGAGATGCACATACATCTTCAATTTTTTTTTTTCCTTATCGTAGTTCTATCAAATACTAAATTGAAGAGTGTTGTGTGGGAAAATGTGGGTGACAGGTGGAGCGTCGACAGCATGACACGTGGCCCTACCTCCCCTCCAAAGGTTGCCACCCTCGACGCCAAGGCATCGATCACCCTTGACGCCAAGAGTTCGACTACCCTCGACACAGCAAAGAAAGGCCCAAATTAGGGCGTCGACTCGTTGTAACGTCGAACTTATGCAAAGACCTTCGTTAAGATTAGAAAGGGCATAAGATCCGCGCGGCGCAGACGCCGAGAGGAAGATGCCTAACATCATAAGTTGCATCTAGGAGTGGGATACGTTTGCAATGCGGGCATTAATTACAAACCCTTAGACCGCCCTGCAAAAGATTACAGGAATTCACAAAGCCGTAATAGAAGACCTAATGGCTGAGTGAACAGTCCAAAAGTAATTAGTGGGCTACGACCTTAGCCTAGAAAGTAGGCCACTCGAGTACATCCACCTACGAAGGAAAACCACCCACGAAGGAAGCTTGGGCTATAAAAAGGGCAGAGCCCCATACGCCAAAGGGGAGGGTTCTCTGAAAAAAGGCATGAGAAGAGAGAGCATACATGCATGTAAATTGTAAAGAGTCCAAAATAAATAGACCATACACAAGTAGATGTAGCTTTTCATTAACAGAGTGAACCACTATAAAATCTCGTGTGTCCTCTTATTCAAGTGTTATTTTCATGCTCACACAATAGAACAAACACTTCATAGTATAATTTTAAATATCCAGCTAATTTCTAGCCGGTAACCCCATGGGATACCAAAGGGTGATCCGGTGTAATTCTGTTGACGAAGTTTCACCGTCAACAATTGGCGACTCCATTGGGGATCGAACCTAGAATCTCTGGTTCCGTAGACCAGATGGAAGAAACTGCCGCACATCCGGCAAACGACGGGATGAAAGAAGATCTACCTCCGGTTAGGAACGGAGCTCCACCCCCAAACATACTACAACCAGACCCTGTGCAGATGCAGGCCCAACTCACTACCCTAACCAACCTAGTGCGGGCACTGATGACTGTGGTTGAGCGCTTGGACAGAAGGAACTCGATGCCACCTTTGGAAGACGCCCCGAGGCCGATGGAAGCTGCCGTGGTTGGAAACCATAACCCCGGTGACCGCCAAGACATCCCAGAGGGAATCGGGGATAGTGAAAATCGTCAAGGTAATCCCCGGCCTCGGCCCTCCCAATGCACCGGCAATCGTCTAAGGGCCACCGGACTCCGGGCTCCTGAGAACCAAATAGTCGGAGGCCTGGGAAACCCCGAAGTGCCACCTCAGAACCTTGGCAGGAACCCTCCAGGAGATGCGGGGTCAGAACAGACGGGCAGACGGGCAGGAGGCGGACCCAATGCGCAGAGTGCCGAGGCATTGAGGGGAGCTGGCTCAGCAATCTTTACGGAGGAGGCACTAGCCATTATGGAGCGCATGGCCAGCCTAGAGCAAAGGTTCACAGGCGATGTCGCCGGCCTAAAGAAAAATATAGGGCGAGTGGCCGAGGTGGTGAACGTCAACATCACACCTAGTCAGACACATGACCACCCATTTACCGAGGAAATTATGGTGCCACCTCTCCTCGATAAATACAGGTCACCCTCGATCCCACCATATGATGCCAGGGGGGATCCCGATGACCACTTAGAAATGTACATAGGGCACATGCTCTTGCATGGATATGCCGAGGAGATCATGTACCGAGCCTTCCAAAACCATTTAACAGACTCTACCCGGAGATGGTTTCAAACGCTAAAACCAAACTCCATATCAAGCTGGGACGAGTTGAAGGAAGCATTTTCCCTCTAGTTTATGGGAGTAAAGAAATATGTCCCTCCAAAGCAGAACTTGACTACAATATACCAAAAGCCAAACGAGTCATTAAAAGAATGGCTCGCAAGGTATGGGGAAGCTGTTGCTGTGACAACGGACATAACCGACAGGGAAGTCTTGATGGGGGCGTTATCTAGCATGAAGAAAATTATCCCCTTCAAGAGAAAGCTGAACCGGAAGCCTCCGTCCAGTTACGAGGAAGCAGATGCAAACGACCTCGAGCACAGGTCCAACAAAAATAAAGGGACTGAACAAGGGTCAACAGTAGGGAAGCAGGATGGAAAGAAGCGATGAGGCAGAGGAGGCAGAGATAAGCAATCTGCTTCGGCGCCGAACACAAACCGAGGCAAGAGGAGAACCGCAAACCTCGACCGTTTCAAAGGTAGGATTCCTACCATGAATTAACAGTGGGAGTCGAGGAAGTGTTTAATCAGGTGGGTCGCGGGAACTTACTACGCCGCCCCGAGCCAATGAGGTCAGATCCAAGCTAAAGGAACCAGAAGAAATATTGTAGGTTCCATGGCGACATCGGCCACCACACCAATGATTGCGCCGATCTAAAAGATGAAATAGAAAGGGCAATCTGAGAAGGAAGGCTCCAGGAATTCAAAGCCGAGCGAAGACCAAGAAATGATGGCCACGGCGGCCAAAATGACGGTCGACGTCGAGAGGAAAACCAACGACCAGAAGACCGGGAACCCGTCGGCGTCATATGAACCGTCCTCGGCGGTCTGTATATTGGAGGAGACTTAAGGAGATCTCAGAAGGATTACGCCTACGAGGCCAGACGGGTGTATCAGGAAAGGTTCTAGAATGTCTCTGCCACAAAAGCAACAAGGTTCGGCAGTGCTGATGTAGCATTTAATGAGGACGATGCCAACGAGGTTCACTTCCCCCATAACGATGCTTTGGTGGTAGAGGCTGTAATTGGAAATCACACCGTATGCAGAATTCTGGTGGACAATGGAAGCTCGGTAGACCTCCTATACTCTGACTACCTAGAAAAGATGGGGATCCCAAAGGAGCAATTGGAAAAAACCTCCAGACCCTTGTACGGTTTCACTGGGGATTCTGTCATCCCTCAGGGAACAATCTGACTACCTATAACCGCAGGGGAGAAACCCCGACAGGCCACCATAATGGCCAATTTTGTGGTAATTAAGGGAGGCTCCTAATAAAATGCCGTCATTGAAAGGCCAACCCTTCAGGCGTTAAGGGCAATAACCTATATTTACCACTAGAAGGTCAAATTCCCTACCCCAAACGGAGTAGGTGAAATAAAAAGTAACCAGTATGAGGCTAGGGTTGCATCTTCTGATGCTTTACGTGGATACGACCAGCCTAGGAGGTAGGAGTCCATAGTGGTCTATCAGGGTGCCGTGGAAGACATAGACCCCAGAGTCCAAGAGGAGGCCGCCTGGTCTTAACTCATCGAACAATTGGTGGAAATCCAAGTCGATGAGGACGAGCCAACCAGAGTGCTCAAAATAGGCTCTGACTTAACCTTATCATTTAGGGTGGAAGTTGAAAGCTTCCTAAAAAAGAATCTGGATGTCTTCGCCTGGAATCATGCAGATATGGAAGGGATCGACCTAGGAGTCATATGCCATTCTGTGAACATTGACCCCTCATATCCCCCCAAACACCAGAAGTGCCGACCAATGAACCCGGAGAGGTACGAGGCATTAAAAGAAGAGGTCGATAAGTTGATCAAGAACAGTTTCATTAGAGAGGCCCACTACCTTCGGTGGGTCTCGAACCCCGTTTTGGTAGTCAAGCCTAATGGGACATGGAGGATATGCATAGACTTCAGTGACCTCAACAAAGCATGCTCGAAGGATGGTTTGCCACTTCCTCAAATAGACCAAATGGTTGATGCCACTGCAGAGCATGAGATGCTGAGTTTTATGGATACCTATTCCGGATACAACTAGATCCCTATGCATCCGACTAACAAAGACCACACATCCTTCATAACCGATAGAGGCCTCTACTACTACAAGGTAATGCCTTTTGGCTTGAAGAACGCAGGGGCTACATATCAAAGGCTGGTGAATAAAATGTTTGCTTAACTACTCGGCAAATCAATGGAAGTTTACATCGATGATATGCTTGTGCAAAGTACCAGGGCCACCCAGCACATCGGCCATTTGGGGGAAATGTTTTGCGTATTAAGAAGGCACCACATGAAGTTAAACCCCCTAAAATGCGCCTTTGGAGTCGGATCGGGGAAATTCCTCAGTTTCATGGTCAGTAACCGGGGAATAGAGGCTAACCCTAAAAAAATAAAAGCCCTACAGGATATGAGGTCTCTAACTAAACCAAAAGAGGTTCAAAGGTTGACAGGGTGTGTCACCGCCCTGAACAGATTCATATCAAAAGCAACAGATAAGTGCGTCCATCTCTTCGACGCTTTAAAAGGAAGTAAGCATTTTGAATGGATGCCACACTGTGAGGAAGCCTTCCAAAAATTAAAAGAGCACCTAGGCACGCCGCCGATCCTATTGAAACCCATCGCCAACGAAGAGCTAAGCTTATACCTCTCTGTGTCACAACACGCCGTGAGCTCTGTGTGGATAAGAGAGGAAGAAAGAGTCCAGCTGCCAGTATACTATGTAAGTAAAAGACTCCTCGACGCCGAGTCAAGATACACTGAAATGGAACAACTGGCCCTCACCCTAATGGTAGCCTTAAGGAAGCTTCGGTATTACTTTCAATCCCACACAATACGGGTTCAAACAAATCACCCGTTAAGGCAGGTGATGAGTGCGTAATTTATGCACTCATTCGTTACTCTTTTAGCTAATTTTGGCATTTTTTTCTCAAGTTTTTATGTGGATTTGATGATTTTCCCTTGAGTGTGCAGGAATGGATGAAATTGCTGAGTTTTGAGGCATTTTGGATAAAAAAGACAGAGAATGAGGCGATACGTCGCCTTCAGATGGCGATGCGGCTCGAAAAGGAGCAAAAATTGAGCAAACTTGTATGAAGGAACAGCGAGAGCTGTGACATGTCGCTTCCTTTTAGGCGATATGTCGCCGCCTCCAGGCGATATGTTGCTGCCTCCAGGTGATATGTCGCCTAATTTGCCGCATGCCCTAGTCTGGTGCATGAATTACAGTGAGAGCTGTGATATGTCGCCTATTTCTAGGTGATATATCGCCTCCTGATTTTATTAAAAACACGCGTTTTGCCCTAGGTTAGGGGCACAGATTTTTATAGAAAGTGATTGGCTTCTTGGGAGGCGTGCTGAACGTGGGATATAAAAGGGGAGTCTAAAAACTGAGAAAAGGGAAGAAAAACGGTTTACAAAAGGAGAAAAACTGAATCGGAGAGGATTTGAGATTGGAGCAGTTCTTCAAGAATTCCAAGCATTCTTTCTTCTCTTTCTTCTTGTATTTCTCTAGATTTTGAATATTATTTTAAGACTGTGAACCACATGATGTGTGGCTAATTTTCTTATTTGTTAGGGTTTAGATGAATCTCTATTTGTGATTATTGTTTCGACGTTTTAATGTGCATTTAATTAAAGTTCTTCATTTCTTTCGTGTTCTATTTTGAATTATTGCTGCCAAATCTATGATTTACATATTGCTATGCTTTATGAGGTTTTGAATTGGGCAGATTTAGATTGTGAGGATTAATACTCGAGAGGGGAACGTTCAAGCAATCAAGAAACGGGTAGAACAACTTAGGTTGGTGTGAGATCGAAAGATAAACATTGCCTAGGTAACCAAAACAATTTTAGGTTGTGAAATTCTAGGAATTGTTTCTAGAGTGGAACTTAATGAAGGTAGGGATGAATAGTTGTATAGAGATATAGGCTTGATATCACCAAGAAGAAAGCCAAAAAGAAACACGACCAGCGAACCTCATGGCAAGATCTCACTCCGGGCCAACGTGTCCTTCTTTTCAACTCTCAGTTGAAGCTCTCCCCTGAAAAAGTGGAGTTAAGATTGTCTGGTCCATTTAATATCAGGCGGCTGTCTTCATTCAGTACGATCGAGCTAGAATCAAGAGGATGAAGTCATGTTCATGTCTAGCTAGGGACGTTAAATCAAGCGCTTCATGGGAGGCAACCCACATATGATATTTCGTTGATTTTGTGTCAAATGGGTTTCATTGTAAAATAAAAAATAAAAAAAAGAAGAAAAAAAAGAAGCAAATCAGGAGAGGGAGACAGAATGACAGGCGATATGTCACCTGTCAATAGGCGATATGTCACCTGAAGGATTTTGACAGCCATATTAGTCTCTGGGAACCTCAAATAGCGAACCTGACGGTGGAATTGATGATGCTGGATGAGGTAGGCTGATAACACTTAGACCGACCGTGAGGTATTTTTTTTCTTTCCTTTGCCCTTTGAGTTGTGAGGACACTGTTTCTTTTAAGTTTGGGGGGCTATCATTTTCTTTTCTTTTGTTATCCTCTCTATTTGTTGATGTTCTTTTTTTTTTTTTTAGGGTAGTTAGGTTTCAATTTATTTTGATATTTGTACAGAACTGAGTGTTGTATTACATATGACTTTGGGCTCCAATGATGACTTCATGCTAAGCCCTCTTCCTCCATTTGGTATGTGTCTCTATATCTTTAACTGTGTGCTTGATCTATCATGCTTGTTTTTTATGTTGCTATCTCTATTTCTGAGCACATGTCTATCTGCTTTTCCTTATACACTATGTGGCTGTGTGCAATTTTGAGACTTTTTATCGCAATGAGAACGCTAGAACTTACCCGAAGGACTTGTCGAGGCAAAATCCTAGGTCTTTGTTGTGTTGATAGGATAGAGGCCCTCTTTGGACCATTTGAGCCAAAAAGCTAACCCTAGCAACATGTTATCCATAGAATCCCTCTTTGAGCCGAAAAAAAAAAAAAAACTGGATTCATTTGTTTTACCGTCAGAGAACCTGAGCCTTGCAATATATCATGCATTACCTTCACCCACTCACCTTGGCATTGCATGTGATCCTTTCACCGAGCCTTTACATTCATCCCTCGCCTATCTAAATGTTAATTTGACTTCGTTTCAAAAAAAAAAAAATACGAAAAAAAAAATCTTAGTGGGGGATGGTGTTTGTGGACGTTACTTTCGTGGGAGAAGAGGCGAATCTAGAAGTAAAAAGGCATTGGTTTTTGTTCAGTGAACGGAGGAGTTTATTATCACCACCGTGCTTGTCTAGGGTGAGTTTGCTTTTCTTTTTCCGATTCTCATCTATCCTTAACCCTAGCCTAACGTTACAAGCCGAGAAAGTCCTCTTGATCTTCATGACATTTGACCTACATTAGTGGAGATGAGTCAGACGGGTGAGCCTATGGTCATTCTATTTTTCATGTTTATCTTGCGATTTGTCTTGATACACATAAGTCACATTTGTGTTTAGGTTTTGTAGAGATGATTTGCACACACTCACACAGAGATAACAGTGTCAGAAGTTGAGTATTGGTGGGTTGAAATTCTAGTCATTTTCTAGATTCACATGTTGAGTGGGTGCAGAGGTGTTTGGTAACATGAGATTATATGCCTGAGCTCTATGTTTACACTCTCAGTCGGTTCATTTCTATTTCTTTTGTTTTGTTTTTAGTTTGTCATTTTAGGTTGTGTCATTTTGTGTTCATTTGTCCTTTTCCCATTTTTGTATTTTGTTTTAGGTTTCTCTACTTGAGGACAAGCAGCCGTTCAAGTTTGGGGGTGTGATGAGTGCGTAATTTATGCACTCATTCGTTACTCCTTTAGCTAATTTCGACATGTTTTTCCTCAAGTTTTTATGTGGATTTGATGATTTTCCCTTGAGTGTGCAGTAATGGATGAAATCGCTGAGTTTTGAGGCATTTTGGATAAAAAAGATAGAGAATGAGGCGATACATCGCCTTTAGATGGCGATGCGGCTCGAAAAGGAGCAAAAATCGAGCAAGCTTGTACGAAGGAACAGCGAGAGCTGTGACATGTCGCTTCCTTTTAGGCGATATGTCACCGCCTCCAGGCGATATGTCGCTGTCTCCAGGCGATATGTCGCCTAATTTGCCATATGCCCTAGTTTGGTGCACAGATAATAGCAAGAGCTGCGATATGTCGCCTTTTTCTAGGCGATATATCGCCTCCCGATTTTATTAAAAACACGCGTTTTGCTCTAGGTTAGGGGCGCATATTTTTATGGAAAGTTATTGGCTTCTTAAGAGGCGTGCTGAACATGGGATATAAAAGGGGAGTCTAAAAACTGAGAAAAGGGAAGAAAAAGGGTTTGCAAAAGGAGAAAAACTGAATCGGAGAGGATTTAAGATTGGAGCAGTTCTTCAAGAATTCCAAGCGTTCTTTCTTCTCTTTCCTCTTGTATTTCTCTAGATTTTGAATATTATTTTGAGACTGTGAGCCACATGATGTGAGGCTAATTTTCTTATTTATTAAGGTTTAGATGAATCTCTATTTGTGATTATTGTTTCTACGTTTTAATGTGCATTTAATTAAAGTTCTTCGTTTCTTTCGTTTTCTATTTTGAATTATTGCTGCCATATCTATGATTTACATATTGCTATGCTTTATGAGGTTTTGAATTGGGCAGATTTAGATTGTGAGGATTAATACTCGAGAGGGGAACGTTCAAGCAATCAAGAAACGGGTAAAACAACTTAGGTTGGTGTGAGATCGACAGATAAACATTGCCTAGGTAACCGAAATAATTTTAGGTTGTGAAATTGAGAAGTGGAATTCTAGGAATTGTTTCTAGAGTGGAACTTAATGAAGGTAGGGATGAATAGTTGTATAGAGATATAGGCTTGATATCACCTACACATTCTTTATGCGGCACTCAAGAGAGGGTATAAGGATACACATCACTCTAGGTTCTTGAGAACATCGAGTTAGGTTAGGCACATTACTACGGAAAAACATAATCGCAATAGAGTGAAGTCAAGACCCTAGCATTTTTATCATATTGATTTTCCGTTCTAATTTCAGCACGTATTATTAATTACTGTCATCTTTCCTTTTGATTTAGCCTTTATTTTAGTTTTTTTTCTTTGAGTTTATCACATCCAAATTTGATCGCTTAGATAAAGTTAAGATATGGTATTCACAATAGTTAGTTTATATTCTTAACGTCAATCCTCGTGGGACGATATCGGTCTTCGGACCACTTTATTACTTGTACGACTTGTGCACTTGCAAGCGTAGTCAAATTATTTGCAACAAGTTTTTGGCACCGTTGTTGGGGATTGAACGGCTAAGATTTAGACTACTATAGCTTCGGCATTACTTTCAATCCCACACAATACGGGTTCTAACAAATCACCCGTTAAGGCAGGCGTTGCAAAAGCCTGAAACTTTTGGTCGACTTCTCAAATGGTCGGTAGAGCTAAGCCAGTTCGACATTAAATATGTACCAAGAATAGCCATTAAGGGGTAGGTGCTGGCGGATTTCCTAGCTGAGTTCTCTCATAGGCCAACTCCTTCCACACACGAAGTCGAGACGACAAGATGGAGACTCTACGTAGATGGAGCGTCGAGCGAAAACGGGTCAAGAGCCGGCGTCTTATTGATCAGCCCAGAAGGCCACAAAATTACTTCAGCGGTATGATTTAAATTCAAGGCGTCAAATAACGAAGCAGAGTACGAGGCGCTGATTGCAGGGTTACGATTAGCAAATCATTTAAAAATCGAGAGGCTCGACATCTTCAGCGATTCTTAACTAGTCGTTGGACAAGTAAATGAAGAGTACCAAGCGCGCGGTGAAAGAATGGGTGCATACATAAGAAAGGTAAAGGAAGAGCTCGTCAAGTTGAAGAGCTATGAAATACTTCAAATACCACGAGCTAAAAACACCAACGCCGACGCCCTGGCCAAACTAGCATCATCCGGGGATTCTGACATACTAGGAATTGTTCCCATCGAAGAACTGGAGCGGCCAACAATTGAGGAAAAGATTGAGGCCTTGACCATCTAGACAGACGAGGGCTGGATAACACCACTAATCCAATATCTGACAAATACAAAGCTGCCGAATGATAAAGACGAGGCTCGACGACTCAGATATAGAGCCGCCAGGTACCTACTATACAATGGTTTGCTTTACCGTCGAGGCTACTCCACGCCTTTGCAGCGATGCCTAAATGATGGTGAAGCCCAAAAGGTCCTCCATGAAATCCATGAAGGAGTATGCGGTAATCATTCTGGGGGGTAGTCTTTGGCTCTTAAGGTTTTGAGACAGGGGTGTTATTGGCCTACACTCAAAAAAGATGTGTTCCAATACGCTCGACGCTGCGACAAATGCCAAAGATATGCCAAAATTCCCAGAGCACCCCCAGAGAACCTAACCCCAATTCTTAGCCCATTGCCTTTTGCCAAATGGGGGGTCGACCTGATCGGACCCTTACACCTTGCACCAGGAGGCTTTAAGTTCGCTATCGTCACAGTAGACTACTACACTAAATGGGCAGAGGCGAAGGCTCTAACAACGACCATGGAAACAGCTTGCACTAACTTCATGTCGAACAACATCGTGTGCAGAGTTGGGGTTCCACACTCAATAGTATCTGACAATGGGAAACAGTTCGATAATGCCTCAACGCGAAGATGCTATGACACCTTAGGCATCCGAAAAGACTTCTCGGTGCCAATACATTCACAATCCAATGGTCAAGTCGAGGCTGTCAACAAGATACTAAAGTATACCCTAAAGAAGAAACTCGATGATTTAAAAGGGAAATAGGCAGAAAAACTTCCAAAGGTCCTGTGGGCATATAGAATGACAAACCAAACTACCATGGGTGAAACACCCTTCTCCATGACATAAGGCGTCGAGGCAGTACTCCCCATAGAAATTGAAACGCCGACTCTGTGAACTATCATTTACAATGACGACACAAATACGAACGCCATGAATGGAGAACTCGACCTATTAGAAGAAAAAAGGCTTGACTCCTAATTACGCCTCATCGCCTACCAGCAAAGGGCAGCACGATATTACAATAAAAAAGTTAAACAACGAAGATTCATCCCAGGAGACCTAGTATTGAAAAGGGTAACACAAAGTACAAAACCCAAAAATACTGGTCCTCTGGGCCCAACTTGGGAAGGACCCTACCGAATAAGGGAAGTATTGCGTCCTGGCACCTACATTCTAGAAAGCCTCTCCAGCAAGCGGATTCAGCATCCATGGAATGCAGAACAACTAAGGCCGTAGTACCAATAATGTATGTAATTTTTTAAACGCATCTTAGTTATATTTTTGGCAATTTAAATAAATTGATGAGTTTTTAGAAATATTGTCCAAAAATAAGAGGAATTCACCCCTTAAAAATAAGGTATATTAAACAGACAAGGGGGCAGTAAGGGATCTACGGATCACTAAAAACTTTAGAAAATTTTACGAAATTTTCTAAGACGACGACCCCAAGGGGCCAAAGCTAAACGCTGACTCCTCCAAGGAGGAGAGGCAAGGAAAACTTAGAAATTTTACAAAATTTTCTAAGACGACGACCCCAAGGGGCCAAAGCTAACGCCGACTCTTCCAAGGAGGAGAGGTGAGGAAAAACTTAGAAAATTTTATGAAATTTTCTAAGACGACGATCCCAAGGGGCCAAAGCTAACGCCGACTCTTCCAAGGAGGAGAGGCGAGGAAAAACTTAGAAAATTTTACAAAATTTCCTAAGACGACGACCCCAAGGGGCCAAAGCTAACGCCGACTCTTCCAAGGAGGAGAGGCGAGGAAAAACTTAGAAAATTTTACAAAATTTCCTAAGACGACGACCCCAAGGGGCCAAAGCTAACGCCGACTCCTCCAAGGAGGAGAGATGAGGGAAAACTTAGAAAATTTTATGAAATTTTCTAAGACAATGACGACTCAAAAGGGTAAGGAAAGTAATAAAACAATTGTGAAATCTACCATCTTCAAAAACATAATATAGAAGGAAATTCCAAATATTATATAAAGAATGTCAACATATAACATTACAAAGAAAAAAGGGGGAGAAGTCCTAAGCTTTGCCGCCAGCCGCCGAGTCATCACCATCAGGCGAAGAAGAAGTGCCGTCATCAGCAGTAGGAGGAGGAATATAAAGGAAGCCCAGATCCCACTTAGGATGCTCTTGCTTAATTAGATCAACAATTTGTTGACCAGCAGATTGGAAGTCCTGGGTGCAAATATTGATAAGCTCCGGAGAAACCTTAAACTCCTCAATAATCTCTGTACGCCTGGCGTCGAGCATTGCTGAGGCCTCGGCTTCAGCTTCTCTCTTCCCCTTAGCTTTTCCCTCGACAAAGCACTTCTTCACAGCCTCCGTTGCTTCAGCTGATTTCTTATCAGAGGCCTCCGCCCGCCTCGTAAGATCTTTGACCACAACCTTCAGACGGGCCACCTCATTTTCAAGACTCCATAGGTTGGCTAGTTCTCCTTCCAGACTCTCCAGCTTGGCCACAGCTACATCCCTCTCCTCGACGGCAGACATATGCTTTTTATTGGCAGCATAAAAAAGAGAGTTAAGCTTGGCTTCCACGCTGTCCATCTCCTTGCCACGTTCCTCAACCTTGACTAGATCAATGAGATTGAGAATGGCAAGGACTAGCCCTGAGAAAATTGGGAGTCAGAATAAAAGGTACAAGGAGCGAATCTTTAAAAAAAAAGAGAGAGAAAAGCCCAGTCGAAACTTACATGAATCTGGAAGGAAATCTACTTGCGCTGATGATCTACCAGAGAAGACTGAGCGGTGGAGATCCAATGCGGCTCAAGGAATGATTCATATAAAGCCTGGAAGACAAGGGAAAAATAAGGAGGAAGCTTCAACATATCCTCAATCTCGGCATCAGAAATGTCCGGGACTTGGAAATTGAAATCCATGATTTTTGCACCCGGCATAATCACACGTTCCCTCGGCGCCGGAGGCATACTAGCGATGTCGGGGATCGGGACCACCGGCGTCCACGTCCCAGTCTCTGGCGCCTTTTCTTTTTGCCTTCTTTTAAGCGGCGAAGCTTCCGCCCCTAACCCCAAAGAAACTTCCGCGGTCTTCTTTCTCTTCGACGCCGGACAGGCTGAGGCTACTGGTTGCCTAGAAGTTGAATCCTCAAAGAGGCCATTTCTGAGTAAAGGACCAGTCAACATGTAGTCAGCAGGTAGTTAGGCCAAATTAAAAAAAAAAAAAAAAGGGGGCAAGCATGTCGAGCCAAGTCCAGGGGCTTACCTTCGTCACTTAAATGAAAATATTCCCTAACGGTGAGAGGATCAGAGGGGTCTGGAAGGTCAAGGATCAACCCTACCCCTCTAAGGTTGAACTCGGTTAATAGGGTGTCGAAAAGGCTATTTCAACCCTCACCAATCTTTATCCAAAAAGCTTCGGCCGATCGTGGCTAACTGAAGGATAAAAGAACTATCAGCAAAAAAAAAAAAAAAAGAGAGAAAGAGGGGGTGAAGTATCAAATTCTCACCCATATTCCCAAATGAAGTTTGCACCTTCCTACGGCGGGGCAAACGGTCTTCAGGGTGAAAATTAAAAGGCCCCCGAATCATGAAAAACATGGGTTTCCACCCATGTGACGACGAGGGGATACCTCGTACCAGCGTTCCAAGCCTAGGCTGGGACCACCCATGTCCACTCAAAAAATACCATCCATCGCATTTGGTGATGTGGCATAGTCTGTACATAAACATAAATTCGTTCAGCGACAGATCCATGTCAAACCGCTGGCTCCAAAGAACCCTGGCACCGGCAAAATAGTACCAAAAATCCAGCGCCAACTAGGCAGGAGAGATGCCATAATGATGGCAATAATCTTTAACGAAGGGATGAACTGGCAGAGTCATTCCCGCCGTAACAGCCCGAGTATACACGGAGAGGTACCCAGTGGGGGGCATGCTGGTCCTAAAATGTATATCTGGGAGGAGGTACTCAAACCACCTCCCGTCGATACAACCATCCTTAACAGCCCGAATGATATCTTTGTTTCGGACCCTCGACGCCACGACATCAGCCGTAAAAAATGGCCTGTCTGGGTCGCCGCTCGTAGCAGCTAAGGGGGCATCCACCATTGAAGCGGCAAACCCACTTACGCTGCCTCCCGTAAATGGAATCTTATTTACTTCTTCCTCCAGCATACGGTCAACGTTGTCGAACTCATCGCCAAAACCCTCACTAGGTCCACCCATGTATGCCTCTAATTCGCTCAATATTGAGTCACCATCTGATGAAGAAGACGACTAGGAGATCTCCACTATAGAAGGAGAATCTGGTCGCACAGTAGACGGATCCTCTCGACGAGGGTTTGAGGCCATTTTTTTTGATGGTGAAAAAGACAAAGGAGCCAAGTCAAAATCCTAAGTCGAGAGGAAGAGGCAAGCGACGACTATTCAAATACCTAGCGCCTCTTGGACATAATGTCGACCATTCATACACAAATGGTGACGGCGAATGTTCATAAACAAACAAGGTTCATTTCAACCCAGGAGTTAGAGACCACAATCAGTCAGGAGTCAGAAAAACTATCCTATGAGGGTCAGACAAAGCAAACGGTAAGGTCTCTATCCCCTACATTTCATATTAGCATGTCTATGGTTTTTGATAGGAAAGACTGAGTTTTTAAAGCAAGTATGAGCGAGTGGTCGTTAAAAACAGACCTGTGAAATGGAGTCTAGGCAAAAGCAAGTTCCAAAGTAACTTCACGCAACACCGAGGAGAGCAAAGGATGCGAGAAGGAATTCGCAGATAAAAAAAACTCAGGCAGAATGACAGAAGTCCGAGAAGTTTGATAAAAAGAAAATGGCTTCAGTTCGTGGATATTTAAAGGAAGACAAGCCTTCTACCCCTAGCTGTCCGATTAAATTCGTAAAATCCAATGGCAGGGGCATCAACCCCATTTCCGACGGCAACGGACAAAGGCAGGAAGGTAAGAGGACACGATCAAAGGGCTCATATTCATTGTCTCGAAAGATGAAGCCTTACGTTAGCCTGGCGAACTAACCGACGCGACGGTTATGTCCCCTGAGGAGAGTTAAAGCATCAACACTATCATTACGAAAGAAGGCTTGGAATTGGGTTCCCACACCTAAGGCACAGAGAGACAACTGAACCTAGCTTGAGGGTTATCTAAAAGAATCCCTTGACCTGGGGGCAGCTGTTGTGTGGGAAAATGTGGGTGACAGGTGGAGCGTCGACAGCATGACACGTGGCCCTACCTCCCCTCCAAAGGTGGCCACCCTCGACGCCAAGGAATCGATCACCCTCGACGCCAAGAGTTCGACTACCCTCGACACAGCAAAGAAAGGCCCAAATTAAGGCGTCGACCCGTTGTAACGTCAAACTTATGCAAAGACCTTCGTAAATATTAGAAAGGGCATAAGATCCGCGCAGCGCAGACGCCGAGAGGAAGATGCCTGACATCATAAGTTGCGTCTAGGAGTGGGATACGTCTGCAATACAGGCATTAATTACAAACCCGTAGACCGCCTTGCAAAAGATTACAGGAATTCACAGAGCCGTAATAGAAGACCTAATGGCTGAGTGAACAGTCCAAAAGTGATTAGTGGGCTACGGCCTTAGCCTAGAAAGTAGGCCACTCGAGTACATCCACCTACGAAGGAAAACCACCCACGAAGGAAGCTTGGGCTATAAAAAGGGCAGAGGCCCATACGCCAAAGGGGAGGGTTCTCTGAAAAAAGGCATGAGAAGAGAGAGCATACGTTCATGTAAATTGTAAAGAATCCAAAATAAATAAACCATACACAAGTGGATGTAGCTCTTCAATAACAGAGTGAACCACTATAAAATCTTGTGTGTCCTCTTATTCAAGTGTTATTTTCATGCTCACACAATAGAACAAACACTTCATAGTATAATTTCGAATATCCAGCTAATTTTTAGCCGGTAACCCCACGGGATACCAAAAGGTGATCCGGTGTATTTCTGTTGATGAAGTTTCACCGTCAACAAAGAGGTTGTAGGCCCTTCTAGGGTTCATATGGGCGATATTGTTATGTACTTTTGAAGGTTTTGTGATAAATGATCTACTTGTAAATTTTGAGTGTTCTTCTGTCAGAAAATACTAATTAATTAAAGAGGCTGCAGGTTTTAAATGACCACATCGATTATCATAATGTTCTTGAACACCCTATAGTCTTAAAGTGTTTACATCTTTTTTTTTTTATAAAAAAAAGAAAATTCCCTTTTCCTTTGTTATGTAGCAAACTGACAAATTATTAATATATACTTTCTTATAGGACCAAATTGATCACAAATTATTTGTGTATATATACATTATAAATATACTAAAAGAGAGGCCATGGTACTGTTCACGCAGGCTTATTTTTCTCCTGTGGTTTTGCGGAATAGTGTTTTGATTTATTTCTCGGCTGGTGCAGTGATTTTGAAAGATTGCATGTTCAGTCTTTTTTTCCTCCTGGTTTTAATGTCTTTTTCTATTGTTTTTCCTGCTCTTTGCTTCCGCGCCTCAGCTGTTTAAATTCTTTAATATTTAGCAAAATTAGATGCAATTTCTCATTGGATAGTACATACGATTTTTGAGAAAATTTTTTTTTAATCCTTAATTCTTCATCTTCATTGGCCTTTGTGTTGAGGCATGAGACTTTACCCGGATGCTTCTGTGTTGTCTCCGGCTGATCTTGATCTTTTTTCCCGGGCATTTATTAAGGTGCTGATTTGTAGTATTTGTAATGCTTATTTGCCTTATCATGTTAATCATCTGTACTCATGTTACCGTAGTCCCGGACATTTATTAAGGTGATGATTTGTAGTATCTATAATGCTTATTTGCCCTGTCACGTTGATCATCTGTACTCATGTTACCGCTGAAGTATTAAGTGGCTTCTTGATTTTTTTTTGTACTTTCTGAATTGGGAGAGAAATTTTAGGGGAAAAGAAAAATTCTGCTTCATTTTTCCTTTTCTCTGTTTACACTCTAATCTTCTTTTTCCCTGTTCTTTTTTTTTTTCTTCTTTCTTTCATGTTTTCTTTTCGTTAGGGTGATTATTATATCGATATTTTTTTCCCTTTTTTCTTCTCTTTTCCTTATTCTTGATAATGTATTGTTTTTATTACTTAGTTTGAGAATTTTAGTCTTCTACGCCCTGTCCACCGACTTTGTGCTCTTACGTGTAATATTCTTAGAAGCTGTGCAATTGTTCTCTGCTTTTGTATTTAAGAATGTTCCTGCGCATGAACTTATTATGTATGTCCCCGTTTCTTTCTCTTTCATTTCACCCATTCGCTTCCCTATATCTCAGTTCGCATCATTTAGTGCTCTTTTTAATTGTCTATCATTTACTACTTCACCTCATTTACTGCTTGGTCATCTTATTTATGTGCCTTTCACTCCTGTTTTATTTGATTGGCTCATATTAAGACTTAAAGCATTATTTATACTGCTCCAGGTACTGCTAATAATCACTATCCATAATTATTTAATTCTTGTTCCTGACATTGGATGCATTAATTTGCTAAGGTAGTGTTGATATTTGTTGTTATCTGTCTTTATTTTTTCTTTGTATTTGCTTAGTAAGTAATCCATATGCGCTGACCTTTTTATCCGTTTGTTAATCATGTATACATACATACATATATATATATATATATATATATATATATATATCTATTTTAGTTTTGGTAAGTTCCTTTGAGTGGCAATGATGATAGTGATTGATTTTGGCATGTTGAGTTTTATATAATATGTCCAGAAATTGATGTGAATATCCTTTTCCTAATTTCATTTTAATTTTATTCATTGTTTTTCAATTGTACTTTATAATGTTTTTCCCTTTCACTTATTCCACCGGTTTTGGCCATTTTGCTTCTATTGTTTTACTGAAATATTATCCAGTTTTTTTTCCTCAATTTCTCTTGCCTTCCTTGGGCACAGATTGCAATCTTTATTACTTTGTTAGCGTTGGTCTTTTTTTTTTTTTTTTTGGCTCTTTTTTCCCTCCTTTTTTTAATTCACATGGTAATCTTTGGACAACTTTATTTATTGCTTAATTTACTTATTTTGTATCACATATAAGCTATATTCTGTGTGATAGATATAACTGTCGACGGTATTTTTCCGACAACTCGTAATTACTTCTCCGGGAATTCTCACAGTAACACTCACGGGTTAATTAGAGATTAAAGCAATGAAATAATGTAAAGAAGACAAGGATTTATAGTGGTTCGGCAAGGTTTCTTGGCCTAGTCCACTTGTGGATGCACTAATCTTTCTGAGATGACAAGTTCTTTTTTCTATAATGGAATAGTGTGTAACCCTTCAATGGGTTTTTTGGCTCTATTTATAGGCCTTTACATATAATGATCTCACCTGCATTCCCCGAGGGAGCAATCTTCTATCTCGGGATTTAGGGGTGGCGTAGGTGCATTTTCATGATGACAATCTCAGAAAATCAGGCCAACCTCTCCTACCGACTACTGACTTCCTGGCCGCGACAGTAGCAGTTGGCACAGTGCATCCTTCCCTGAGTTGACAAGATTGTTGATGGATTTGACTGGACATGCTGCCTCGACGTAATGGCCACCATAAGTCAAGTCATGGTGCTCGACGCGCATCACCCCGCATGGGCTCCCTGGGGATTCCTGAATTTCTTCCTTGGGCATATATATATACACCCCCATATCACAGTTCCTTGGTCACCAGATTTTCAGAACGCCGTCACTCTGCCAGATTTCCACCAGAAGTCTTCGTCTCCGACCCTCTCATGCACTCTCTCCGTGTGTTGCTCATCTTTGTCTGCAAGTTCAGGCCTTCTTCAAAACCGGTAAGTCTTCACTCCCTTTGCTATTTTCTTTGCGAGTCTGGTTCCATCGCCTGCAAATCCAGACCAAGTCGCATTGTAAAAAGGGGAAATGTACTTACCTGGTGCTGCCGACCATGAGCTTGAGGTTGAGTCCACGCGGCCTGGTCTGTTTGGGCTTGGTTGCTTTGGCATGAGCCCTTCGAACTCGGTGCTGGGTTCTTCAGACCTATGGCACAGTCCCTTTTTTTTGTTCCCTCCCATGGCTGCAAAGCTCGAGTGTCAAGCCCTTGGCTCTAAGGCCTCTGGTCTGAACATACTCTTCATTTCATCTCGCACTGTACTTTTAACCTCTCGACCACTAGGATTTAACTCAGCCCCCTCTGTTTATTTTCTAGAACATGTCACCTAAACAAGCTAGAGGTCGAGGGGTCTCCACATCCTGGGTAAGGGATGACCCTGCAGAGATGGTGACAACGAGCTCATCCTCGGGCGAAAGCAAGGATTCCCTGCTCCGTCAGGTGGAGGACTACCCCGAGGAGTCAGCCTCAGCCTCTCAGCTGGACGAGCTGATACTCCTCAATGATGAGGATGTTGGGCTAGAGGTCGGCCCTTCCGAAGGCCGCGGCTATGGAGTGGCGTCGACCAGTGGCCTGACGGGGATGGTCACAGATGTCAACCCATTGAAGATCAAACCACAGGCTGCACTGAAGGCCTTCAACGATGCAGGGATCGACCCCCTGCATTTTTACTTAATCATCCCGATCCCCAACGACCGGGCTCACAACCCCCCAGCCAACCACATGACCGTCTACACACACGCCCTTAGTTTCGGGCAAACTCTGCCCTTTCACCCCTTCGTGAAGGCCCTTTGTGGCCTTCACAGAATCTCCCCAGCTCAGCTGTCACCCAACTGTTGGGTGACAATAAACTCCATGATAATTCTGTAGAGAAAATTTTTGGGACTCGACCTAACCGTCGAGGAATTTTTGTATTGATATTCCTTCAAGGCTTTTCCAGGCCAAAGAGGGTTTTTCTACTTAGCCTCCCATGCCAAGTCCAAGCTCCTGTCCCCCTTGTGGTGGTCAAGAAGACCTCCAGCTCCCATGGGTGGAAGCCCCAATTCTTCTTTGTTGGTGGCAACTTCAATTCCCACCCTCTCGACGGCGAGCACCCCCTGGGGACACAAACAGTATTCAGTAAATATTGTAGGTCCCTTATTTTCTATACTTTGCTTTGATAACATTGGTTCTGCCCATCGAGCCTTCTTATATATGTCGCTTCTTACTGTAGGTGAAGTTATTCCTCGGCCGCGACTCTCGACTTCCGATCTCGAACACATCGAGGAGATACTTGCTCTTCTTGACGCCCGCCGACGAGCCTTGGTTGTAGTGACCAAGAAAAATCTCATAATTTTAATAATATAATTAATGTATTCAAGTCAAGGATTTTCCTGGAAAATCATTATACTATGTACATTTTGTGATTGAAAGATTTATGGAATTAACATCTGCATTCCTAAATTTTGTAGCAGATTTCACGTTAAGTTCACGTTTTTCTGATCAAGCAAATTCAATCGATAAATTCTCACCGTGCTTTAAAACGGACGAATTTCCAGTACAGATACAGTTTGAGAATCTTAATTTTAAGAATCTCCCAGCACAGTACAAACTAGCATCCAGTACCTGTATACAGGAGAAAATAGCGGTTAGTATAATTTAAACTAGCATCCAGTACCCGTATACATGAGAAAATAACTGTCAGTATGATTTTGGACAGTTTTAATGAGTAAGTTAAGGGAATGGACAAAAGTACAAGGTGTAGGTTAGTGTGTGTGATTTGATGAGATGTGATGAGAGAGGTGAATAGGACTAATGATTAGTTTTTTTCTCCTTTTTCTCTTCACTTGGCCGGCCATCCTTAGGGATTTATATCCCAAAATTTTGGTTAAATGTTGAGTGTGCTAGAGGATTGATGTGATAGTAATGATTGAAAGTAAATCATGACATTTCTTCCTTCACTTTTCTCTTCACTTGGCCGGCCATCTTCAAGGGGTTCAAGCAAAATTTTTGTTAGTTAGGTAGACTAAAGGAGGTAATAACCTAGAGGTCTATAAATAGAACCAATGTGATCTAAGCCTAACTTTTGCTTTATCTCACTTCCTTCTCCATATCCAAAACCGGTTCTCCAAAGCTCCAACCCTCAAGTTTTCTAAACTTTTCCCTCACCAAAACCAAGCCATCCCTTACCTCACACACACTCAAAAGTTCCCATAAATCTCACCACAAATCCTAGTTTAAGTTGAAGGAGAAAAGGAGGAGTCTAGACAAGCATTTCTCCAAGGGTAAAAACTCTAAAATTCTCTCTTTTTTTATGTTTTAGTCAAGTTGGAAATGTAGAAATATTCTTCTCAAATTTCCTTATCCTCTTCTAGTTTCAAGCCGTTAACGAATCTTAGAGGAGATCAAAGGCTTTCAAGAGAGAGAATTCTTTAAGGGTAAGATTCTTAAACTCTTCCCCATTATTTTTCTAGCCAACCTTAAGCACGAATTCATGATGTAATTTGTGGTTCATGAGGAGATAAGTGTAATAAGAGTGTGTGAGTTTTATGTTGGTTTTGTGAGTTTTGAGGTTAGTTTGATGTGGTATTTTATGCTTGATCTAAGTTGCTTATTTTCGGATTAGAGGAAAAATTTTCCGGTGATTTTGACCGCGAAAATGAGGACCCTAGAGCGAGATTTTTCAATGTTTCAAAGCTTGAACTTATAGCCCTAGATGTTTTGAACATTTTCGGTTACTATGACAAAACCTAATTTTAACTCTAATACCAAGTTTGAAGTCATTTTACAAAAACGGACAAGCTGTCCAACACAGTTTCAAAAAAAAAAACTGGCAGCCACTGGTTTAGCCAAACGGGGCCCTTAGAGGCTCAATCTCGATTTTTCACAAAAGTGGCAATTTTAGATTTCGACCAGGTGAAGAAATTTTATGAAGAAAGTATTTTCAAAATCTGACTCTAAGAGGTACTAAAACACAGATTCCCGAAACGGCACAGTTTTTTACTAAAACAGTTTCAAAAAAAAAAAACTGGCAGCCACTGGTTTAGCCAAACGGGGCCCTTAGAGGCTCAATCTCGATTTTTCACAAAAGTGGCAATTTTAGATTTCGACCAGGTGAAGAAATTTTATGAAGAAAGTATTTTCAAAATCTGACTCTAAGAGGTACTAAAACACAGATTCCCGAAACGGCACAGTTTTTTACTAAAACAGTTTCAAGAAAAATAGCAGCCACAGTTTTCAGCCAAACGAGGCCTTTACAGGCCGAATTTCAACTTTTACCAAAAACGAAAATTTTAGATCTCGACGAGACGAGGAATTTTTACGAAGAACAAAATTTTAAAATCCGACTCTAAGATATAGTAAAATGCAGATTTCAGAAACTGTACAGTTTTTAACAAGACAAAACTGAAATCGTGTCGGTTTCAACAAAAAGTTATAAAAGAACTCGAAATAGAATTCCAGTAAAATACAATGACATTAAATCTTATTTTAATGAAAGTATTCATAAAGGAAGTTTACAAGGAAAAATGCTTTCTTTAAAGAACATAGTGGTTTACCGAG